>NC_092770.1:55595713-55718213 GCF_047496795.1 Chiloscyllium punctatum | reverse complement strand
GAAATAGGAACAGATTTGTCAAGAAAGGGAAGGAAGGAGTGAGAGATGGACAAGGTGAAGAGGAGGGGGGACATTGGAAGCAACATTCATAATTTCTTCCATTTTCCAAAATGAGAAAAGTAGCACCAATGATGTCATAAATAGATTAAATTCCCTATAGTATGGAAACAGGTCCTTCAGCCCAATAAGTCCACACTGACCTTCTAAAGAGTAACCCACCTAGACCCATTCCCCTATCCTATATTTACCCCTGACTAATGCACCTAACACTAAGGACAATTTAACCTGCACATCTTTGGACTGTGGGAGGAAACCAGAGCAGCCAAAGGAAACCCAAGACAACATAGGGAGAATCTGTAAACTCCACACAGATAATCGCCCGAGGCAGGATTCAAACCTGGGTTCCTGGTGCTGTGAGACAGCAGTGCTAACCACTGAGTGATCCTGCCACCCGGGATATACCAGAGAAAAGGTTGTGGAGAGGCACTTGATCAAAACAAGGAATGTTCCATGTACCTCACAAACAAACAGGGGTTCAATTTATTCATGAGGGACTGTTTCCGAGGGGATGCTTGGCACGCGTCAAAAAATGGACAAACAAGATACTAGGAAAAAGTGAGTACTGCAGATGCTGGAGACCAGAGTTGAAAAATGTGGTGCTGGAAAAACAAAGCAGGCCAGGCAGCATCCGAGGAGCAGGAGAATCGATATTTCGGGAAAACAAGATATTAGCAAAGTTAAACAAAATAAAATGGCCCCAGCTTGTACAAAGTACTAAAACAATTATAATACTTCCAATACTATATAGGTAACATCTACTGTGGTTGAGTATAAGGCACATGGTGAAGAAAAAAGTTTGCATTCATGTCTTGATTATCATTTGCATTTCATCTTCGAGTAGGAATAAGATCTTAAGTTCAAAGTTTGTTAGAAGATTTGTAGCTCGGGTGCTCGTTGTTGTGGTTCTATTTGCCGAGCTGGGAAGTTGTGTTGCAGACGTTTCGTCCCCTGTCTAGGTGACATCCTCGGTGCTTGGGGGCCTCCTGTGAAGCGCTTCTGAGATCTTTCCTCCTGCATTTATAGTGGTTTGAATCTGCCGCTTCTGGTTGTCAAGTCCTAAACTACGAAAGCAACCACCCCAACACACACAAACGAAGTTGCATCAAGACACTATTCAAAAGGGCCACAACACACTGCAGTACACCAGAACTGCAAAAAGAGGAAGAAGAACACCTATACAATGTATTCGCCAAAAACAGATACCCCCGCAATTTCATCAACAGATGCCCAAGGGAGACACAATGGAACGAGGACATGCCGCAACCTAAAGGACTAGCCACACTACCATACATCAGGAGCATTTCTGAACTGACAGCCACTGCGACCACTAGGACTCATAACAGCACACAAACCAACAGCCACTCTCAGACAACTCACCAGAACGAAGGACCCAATACCCAGCATGAACAAAACTAATGTAGTGTACAAAATCCCATGCAAGGACTGCACAAAACACTACATAGGACAAACAGGAAGACAGCTAACGATCCGCATCCATGAACATCAACTCGCCACGAAACAATATGACCAGCTATCTTTAGTAGCCACACATGCAGATGACAAGCAACATGAACTCGACTGGGACAACACTACTATTATAGGGCAAGCCAAACAGAGAACAGCCAGGGAATTCCTAGAGGCATGGCACTCATCCACAGACTCTATCAACAAATACATCGACTTGCACAGCAAAGATAGAAATTTGTTCAAGATTTTGTTGGTAGAAATTGAAACTCTGCACCACTACATCCTCTTACATTCTAGTAAACAGTGTTTCTTCTACTTCTGCCCATTTGATAAAACTACATTACCAGTTAAGAGTATTTACAAAATCCTCCAAGCAGGTTGTTACACTTTAATTCTCAACTAAGACAAAGTGAGGCATAGAACACAAAGTCATGCAAATAAAAATGTGAATACTTCTGGATCAGGTTTATTTTGTTCACGTTTCCTTCTTATGTATGATCCTGCAAGCCCATGAGGTTACCATGAGGCTATTAAGAGCATCTGCAGCATACCCAACCATGAAATCTTATCATTTACCCAGATCTTGTGCACAAACAAAAAATGCAAAAACAGTCCACTAGATGGTAATCGATATCACAGAAGTAAGATGTTAGACAACATTGAATCTTCTACCAAAGGCACTAAATTGAGGTGTTGTATCAAACAACTGTTCCATCTTAGATCAGCAAAGCTAACAAAGATCTTGCCCATGAATCTATGATTGAATTGGGTCCTAAAATGGCCAGCACATAGTAGAACCACAAAACATTACATGCAGCTCATGTCACAATAGTGTGACAAGAGTTTAAAAGGCAGCACATTTGCTCATCCTGAGGACATGTTCCATTATTGTGACAGAAGAGGTGACAGCTACTATTAAAGGGGTGCCCAGGCCACAATATATTTAAATAATCAAGCTGAGACAGTACAGTAACTCTGGCCCTGTCATCCACAATATGCTGTTCTTGAAGTGAAATTTTAAAAATGAGACTATAACAGAAATGGCTTTCATATAAAAAGCTGTTAGCCAGACAATAGAGAGGTACGTAACTGGAGGGAATGCAGCAAAATATTGGAATCATTTGGTTAGTGAAACTTTCACATATTTACACAGATTGAATTGGAAGCACAGTATTGCAATGCCCTGCACCTTGCTAATGAGGCAATGTCAATCAGTCAGCCAAAGTGTAGCTTCAGTCTTAACGGTTTTCCATTCATGCTTTTTGGGCTAGTAGAGTTGTCAGCTTAACCCTCCCATCCATGGATGCTGTAAGGCATGTCCCACAATCCATTGCAGTGCACCAATCGACAGTGACCACTGGTGCTCGATGACCTCCAAGTGACAGGCAAGGCTCCAAAATTTGCTCTGAATTTGTCAGCTAGAAGACAAAACGCATACTGCAGTCAACAGAACAATTGAATCTAGAGTCTTGTTTATTCTTGGGTCAACTTTTGCCTATCCCCATGAAGTGTTAGCCCCAGTACAGATTAACCAAAACAACAAGAATTTGTTTCTGTAGGAATATGTTGAAAGAAAATAGGATTTTCATCTCAAAAATGTAGTAAAAGATAGAATCTCACATACAAAAATCACATACAGTATTCATTTACAAATGGCCAAATCTAAAAGATCACTTGAAAACATAACCACACCATTAGGACAGGACATGGAAATAGGAAAGGCCAAAGGAAAAAAAATCTGAAACATTTTTTTCTTTTTTTATTTACAAAGGAATCATTTATTTATAAATCTTTATCAAATGCGATGAGGTTATTTCAAATATGCCATTTTCCCTTTGTTTACCTTCTATAACAATCAAGTATGTACACCAATGCATTACTATCAAATTACCAAAGTGAACTCAGCATTACTGCAATCAGTGCAGCTAGAGACTGAAGGTGAAGCTTCATAAAAATTAATCAATCATATTTTATTTCAGCGCCATTTTCTCAAGGGTAATTAAGGTTGGGCAAGAAATTCTGGTCTTGTCAGTAATGTCCATGTCCCATGAATAAATATGTGAAAACTTTTGAAAATTAACAACTCTGGAAAAACCAGAACAGCAATAAAGTAGCAGAGGAATATTTTGTATATTAAAGTATTATAGATCAAGAAAATAGGACATAATAAACATGAAAAAAATTCAGTATTCTGCAAATCATCTTATTTAACATACTCAGACAGGATTCAGCTAAACTCTTCATTTTCCATGATAACAGAAGACTCAGTTAAGCCCTATTCCCCATTAATTCCACATACCTATTCAAACCAGTTTCTTTCTCTCGGCCACACACATACCCACCTTCTCAACCCATTTCTGCAACATACACTCACTTGTACTGTTCATCTGTACTCATCCTCGCATTGACTCGCTCATGCCTCCCCTTCCACTCAGCTACTTCTAACTCATCCATTCCTCCTCTCCGCACTTCCCACCATCTAGATTTGTCAAATGTGCCCAAATTTGGAGATGTTGGAGTAGAAAAGTAGCAAGAATTATGAAAAATGTGAAATGGTTTATAAGAATAGGAAGAGGATGGTCTGACATTCAGTAGTAATGAATTCCACAGACTCACCACACTCTGGGTGAAGAATCAGGAATATCATTTCTGCATCTAACCTGTCTCAACCAGTTAGAATCGATAGGTTGCTATGAGACCACCCTGGCGTCACAAGGGAATTAGTGAAAAAGTGAATTATAAATTAGACTTAGACCTTTCAAGTTTGTAAAACATTGACTGATGAAAGAGAAGTAAATATCAGGAAACAAATAAATGTAAAGGTATTCAAACCCTTGTAATCCAGACTTGCCTTTTTCAAAAGGTCTGTTAGCTACAGATCAATTACATCAATTAGCAAAAGCTAGGCACATTATTACTGCTGCATGTAACTACACCTGCCAAATATTTTTGGATGTGATAGAAATTGATGAATGGCTGAAACGGTTTACTCCTGGGCTTATTTGTACTGTGGACAGTCAATGAGACAAACTGCTTAGTGAATCTCGTACGGGGGCTCTGTGATATACATCATCACGATATATATAGTTTTGTACTCCTATTGCTGGCTTTTTAAGGAAACAAATGTAAATACCCCATTCTCAGGTTGTTGTGCCATGCATTTGCGGTGTGAGCACAGTGTCACAGAACATAGAACATTACAGCGCAGTACAGGCCCTTCGGCTCCCGATGTTCCACCAACCTGTTGAACCAATCTGAAGCCCATCTATCCTACACTATTCCATTTTCATCCATCTGTTAATCCAATGACCATTTAAATGCACTTAAACTTGGCGAGACTACTACTGTTACAGGCAGTGCATTCCACATCCCTACTACTCGGAGTAAAGAAACTACCTCTGATATCTATCAACCCTCAATTTAAAGCTATGTCCTCTCATGCTGGCCATCACCATCCGAGGAAAAAGGCTCTCACTGTCCACCCTATCTAACCCTCTGATTATCATATATGTCTCAATTAAGTCACCTCTCAACCTTCTGCTCTCTAATGAAAACAGCCTCAAGTCCCTCAGCCTTTCCTCATAAGACTCACCCTCCATACCAGGCAACATCCTCGTAAATTTCCTCTGAACCGTTTCCAAGGGTTCCACATCCTTCCGATAGTGCAGTGACCAGAACTGAACGCAATACTCCAAGTGCGGCCACACCAGAGTTTTGTACAGCTGCAACATGACCTTGTGGCTCCGAAACTCAACCCCTCTACCAATAAAAACGAACACACCGTATGCCTTCTGAACAATCCTATCAACCTGGTTGGCAACTTTCAAGGATCTATGTTCATGGATACTGAGATCTCTTTGCTCATCTACACTATCAGGAATCTCACTAATAGCACGGTACTCTTACCGACTACGTACTGACACAGTATGAAGGCAGGCCAACAAGGGGTGGTGCCATATTGGATTTAGAACTGGGGAATGAACCTGGCCAGATTTGGACGTAGGGGAGCACTTTGGAGATAGTGACCATAACTCGGTTATGTTTACAATAGCAATGGGCTGGGAAAGGTATATACTGCAGGGAAAGAGGTATAACTGGAGGAAAAGCAATTATGATGCGATTAGGCAAGATTTAGGATGCATAGGATGGGGAAGGAAACTGCAGGGGATGGACACAATTGAAATGTGGAACTTATTCAAGGAACAGCTACTACGGGTCCTTGATAAGTATGTACCAATCAGGCCGGGAGGTAGTTGTCGAGAGAGGGAGCCATGGTTTACTAAAGAAGTTGAAGCTCTAGGAAGAGGAAGGCTTACGTGAGGATGAGGCGTGAAGGCTCAGTTAGGGGTCTTGAGAGCTATAAGTTAGCCAGAAAAGACCTAAAGAGAGGGCTAAGAAGAGCCAGGAGGGGATATGAGAAGTTGGTAGATAGGATCAAGGACAACCTTAAGACTTTCTATAAGTACATCAGGAATAAAAGAATGACTAGAGTAAGATTAGGGCTGATCAAAGATAGTAGTGAAAAGTTGTGTGGGGAATCTGAGGACTTAATGGATACTTTTCATCAGCATGCACATTGTAAAAGGGCAGTGTTACTGAGAATACGGAGATACAGACTGTAAGATAAGACTCTGGGACCAGATGGAATTTATCCTCGGATTCTCTGGGAAGCTAGGGAGGAAATTGCAGAGCCTTTGGCTTTGATCTTTATGTCATCATTGTCGACAGGAATAACGCCAGAAGACTGGAGGATCGCAAACGTTGTTCCCTTGTTTAAGGAGAGTCGGGACAAGCCTGGTTATAGGCTTCGGTTGTGGGTAAGATATTGGCAAAGGTTATAAGAGATAGGATTTATAATCATCTGGAAAGGTATAATTTGATTGGGGATAGTTAACAAGGTTCTGTAAAGGGGAGGTCATGTCTCACTCACTTATTGAGTTCTTTGAGAAGGTGACCAAACAGGTGAATGAAGGTAAGGCGGTTGAAGTAAGACATTGATAAGGTTCCCCATGCTAGGCTATTGCACAAAATAAGGAGTTTCAGGATTGAAGGTGATTTAACATTTGGATCAGAAATTGGCGAGCTGAAAGAAGACAGGGGGTGGTGGTTGATGGGAAATATTCATCCTGGAGCTTAATTACCAGCGGTGTGCCACAAGGATCCAATTTGGGACCACTGTTGTTTGTCAGTTTTATAAATGATCTGGAGGTGGGTGTAGAAGGATGGGTTAGAAAATTTGCGGATCACACTAGGGTAGGCAGAGTCATGGATCGCACTCAAGGATGTTGTGGGTTACAGAGGGACATATATAAAATGGAAAGCTGGGTTGAGAAGTGGCAAATGAAGTTTAATATGAAAAAATGTGAGGTCATTCACTTCAGAAGTAGTTTCAGGAATGCAGAGTACTGGGCTAATAGTAAAATTCTTGGCAGTGTAGATGAACAGAGATCTCGGTGTCCAGGTGCATATATCCCTGAAAGTTGCCACCCAGGAGTTGTTAAGAAGGCATATGGTGTGTTGGCATTTATTGGTAGAGGGATTGAGTTTTGGAGCCATGAGGTCATGCTTCAGCTGTACAAGACACTGGTAAGGCCGTATCTGGAGTATTGCATGCAATTCAGGTGACCGCATTATAGGCAGAATGTGGAAGCTTTGCACGGGGTTCAGAGGAGATTTACTAGAATGTTGCCTGGTATGGAAGGAAGGTCTCACGAGGAAAGGCTGAGGGAACCGAGAATAAGGAGAGAAGGAGGTTGAGAGGTGACTTAATTGAGACATATAAGATAATCAGAGGGTTAGATAGGGTGGGCAGGGAGAACCTTTTTCCTCAGATAAAGGCAGCTAACACGAGGGGACATAGCTTTAAATTGAGGGGTGATAGACCTAGGACAGATATTAGTGGTAGTTTCTTTACTCAGAGAGTAGTAGGGAGGTGGAACGGCCTGTCTGTAACTTGCCGAAGTTAAGGGCAATTAAAGGGGCATTAGACATACATATGGATAATAGAACAGTATAGGTTAGATGGGCATTAGATTAATTTTGCAGGTTGGTGCAACATTAAGGGCCGAAGGGCCTGTACTTTATTCCTATTAGTCCTTCCAAAGTGAATCACATCACACTTTTCTGCATTAAACACCATTTGCCACTTCTCAACCCAGCTCCTCAGCTTATCTATGTCCCTCTGTAACCTGCAACATCCTTCAGCACTATCCACAACTCCACCGACCTTAGTGTCATCTACAAATTTACTAACATATCCTTCTATGCCCTCATCTTGGTCATTTATAAAAATGACAAACAGCAGTGGCCCCAAAACAGATCCTTGAGGTTCACCATTAGTAACTGAACTCCAGATTGAAAATTTCCCACCAATCACCAGCTTCTACCTTCTTTCAGCTAGATAATTTCTGATCCAAACTGCTAAATCACCTACCCTGGGGAACATTTTCAAACGCTTTACTGAAATCCATACACACCACATCAACCACTTTAATTTCATCCACCTGTTTGGTCACCATCTCAAAGAACTGTCAGGTTTGTGAGACACGACCCTTCACAAAACCGTGTTGACTGTCCCTAATCAACTTATTCCTCTCCAGAAGATTATAAATCCTATCTGTTATAACCCTTTCCAACACTTTACCCACAACCAAACTAAGGCTCATAGGTCTATAATTTCCAGGGTTGTCTCTACACCCCTTCTTGAACAAGGGGACAACATTTGCTCTGTTCCTGTCTTCTGGCAATATTCCTGTAGGGAATGACGACAAAGATCAAAACCAAAGGCTCGGCAATCTCCTCCTGGCTTCCCAGAGAATCCTAGGATAAATCCCATCTGGCCCAGGGGACTTACATATTTTCCACCCTCCAGAATTGCTAACACCTCCTCCTTGTGAACCTCAATATTGCCTAGTCTAGTAGCCTGTATCTCAGTATTCTCCTCGACCACATTGTCTTTTCCCAGTGTGAATACTGAGGAAAAATATTCATTTAGTACGTCCCCATCTCCTCAGACTCCATGTACAACTTCCCATTACTATGCTTGATTGGCTCTAATCTTACTCTTGTCATTCTTTTATTTCCGGTATTCCTTTTGAAAACCTTAAGGTTTTCCTTGATCCTTTCTGCCAATAACTTCTCATGTCCCCTCCTGGATCTTCTTAGCTCTCTCTTTAGGTCTTTTCTGGCTAACTTATAACTCTCAAGTGCCCTAACTGAGCCTTCACGTCCCATCGTAACATAAGCCTTCTTCTTGACAAGAGATTCAACTTCTTTAGTAAACCACGGCTCCCTCGCTTGACAACATCCTCCTGGCCTGACCGGTACATACTTGTCAAGGACATGCAGTTCATTTAAGAGGCTCCTCATTTCAATTGTGCCCATTCCGTGCAGTTTCCTTCCCCATCCTGTGCATCCTAAATCTTGCCAAATTGTATCATAATTGCCTTTCCCCCAGTAGTAACTCTTTCCCTGTGTTAAATACCTATCCTTTTCCATTGTTAAAGTAAACATGATCGAATTGTGGTCACTATCACCAAAGTGCTCACCTACCTCCAAATCTAACACCCGGCCAGGTTCATTACCCAGTACCAAATCCAATGCAGCTTTGCCCCTTTGTTGGCTTGTCTACATACTATGTCAGGAAACCATCCTGCACACATTGCTCAAAACCTGACCCCATCTAACATACTTGAACTTTAGTATTTCCAGTCAATATTTGGAAAGTTAAAGACCCCATAACAAGTACTCTGTTACTGTTGCTCATGACTACCCTGCTACTCTTAGTGGACACCACCACTCTGTAACTATATGCCATGTGGCACACAATATGATGGGTCATGTGCAGTGTCACATAGTTGATATGACTGATCACATGGTCACCAATATGTTGCATAGCACTGTGCACTTGCACGCCATCACACTGTCACCATATGCCATGTGGCAGAGAGTCATGATGCAGAGGCTAAATCCAAAGAATGTAAGACCGTAAGACATAGGAGTGGAAGGAAGGCCATTTGGCTCATCGAGTCTACTCCGCCATTTAATCATGGCTGATGGGCATTTCAACTCCATTTACCTGCACTCTCCAGGTAGCCTTTAATTCCTTGCAAGATCAAGAATTTATCAATCTCTGCCTTGAAAACATTTAATGTTCTGGCCTCCACTGTGCTCCTTGGCAATGAATCCCACAGGCCCACCACTCTCTGGCTGAAGAACTGTCCTCATTTCTGTTCTAAATTGATCCCCTCTAATTGTAAGGCTGTGCCCATGAGTCGCAGTCTCCCCTCCTCGAGGAGAATACTTCCCAGTGTTTACTCTTTCTATCCATCTTATAAGTTTCTATTAGATCTCCCCATAACCACCAAAATCTAATGAATACAATCCCAGGATCCTCAGCCTACCATAACAGGGATCATCATTGTGAATCTCTGCTGGACACACGTCGTTCCTGAGGTCTGGGGCCCAAAATTGGACACAGTATTCGAAATGGGGCCTAACTAGAGCTTTTTAAAATCTCAGAAGCACATCACTGCTTATATATTCCAACCTTCTTGATAGAAATTACAACAAAACATTTGCTTTCTTAAACTCAGATTCAATCTGCAAGTTAATCTTTAGAGAATCCTGGACTAGCATTCCCAGATCCCTTTGTACTTTGGTTTTATGAATTTTCTCATAGTCCATGCCTGTATTCTTTTTCCCAAAGTGTAAGATCTTGCATTTGTTGATTTAATCAGCCATTTCTTGGACCATTCTCCTAAACCGTCTAAATCTTTCTGCAGCCTTCTCACCTCCTCAGTACTACCTGCCTATCTGCCTAATTTTGTATCCTCGCCGAACTTTGCCAGAATGCCTCCAGGCCCTTCATCCAGCTCACGGGGCGGCATGGTGGCTCAGTGGTTAGCGCTGCTTGCCTCACAGCACCAGGGTCCCAGGTTCGATTCCAGCCTCGGGTGACTGTGTGAAGTTTGCACATTCTCCCTGTGTTAGTGTGGTTTCCTCTGGGTGCTCCAGTTTCCTCCCACAGTCCAAAGATGTGAAGGTTAGGTGGATTGGCCATGCTAAATTGCCCATAGTGTTCAGTGCATTAGTCAGAGGGAAATGGGTCTGGGTGGGTTACTCTTCAGAGGGTCAGTGTGAACTTGTTGGGCCGAAGGGCCTGTTTCCACACTGTAGGGAATCTAATCTAATCGCATTAAGTGAACAGCTGTGGCCCCCAACACTGAACCCTATGGGACACTACTTGTCACTGGCTGCCATTCCAAAAAAGAACTTTTTATCCCAACTCTCTGCCTTCTGTCAGACAGCCATTCCATATCAGTAGCTCACCTCGAACACCATGAGCCCTCACTTTACTCAGCAGCCCCCTGTTGGGCACCTTATGAGAAGCCTTTTGGAAGTCTAGATAGATAACATCCACTGGGTTTCCCTGGTCTAACCAACTTGTTACCTCTTCAAAGAATTCTAACAAGTTTGTCAGGCATGACCTCCCCTTACTAAATCCATGCTGACTTTTTCTAATCCGACCCTGCACTTCCAAGAATTTAGAAATCTCATCCTTAACGATGGATTCGAGAACTTTACCAACAACAGAGGTTTGGCTAATCTGCCTATAATTTTCCATCTTTTTTCTTGATCCTTTCTTGAACAAGGGGGTTACAACAGTGATTTTCCAATCATCCGGGACTTTCCCTGACTCCAGTGACTTTCCAAAGATCACAACCAATGCCTCCGCTATTTCCTCAGCCACCTCTCTCAGAACTCTAGAATGTAGCCCATTGGGGCCAGGAGATTTATCAATTTTTAGACCTTTTAGCTTTTCTATAGCACTTCCTCTTTCGTAATGGCTGTCATACTCAATTCTCCCCCTGACTTTCCTTAATTGTTGGGATATTATTCATGTCTTCCACTGTGAAGACTGATGCAACGTACTTATTAAGTTCTTCAGCTATTTCCTGATCTCCCATCACTAGTCTTCCAGCAGCAATTTGGAACGGCTCACTGTCTATGTTTGCCTCTTGTTTGTTTCTTATGTATTGAAAAAAACTTTTACTATCATTTCTAATATTACTGGCTAGCCTACCTTCATATTTGATCCTCTCCTTCCTTATTTCTCCCTTTGTCATCCTGTTTGTTTTTGTAGCCTTCCCAATATTCTGATTTCCCAGTGTTCTTGGCCACTTTATAGGCTCTGTCTTTTTCTTTGATACATCTCCTGACTTCCTTTGTCAGCCACGGCTGTCTAATCCTCCCCCCGGATAATCTTTCTTTTCTTTGGGATGAACGTCTGTACTGTATCCTCAATTACACCCAGAAACTCCTGCCATTGTTGCTCTACTGTCTTCCCTGCAAGGCTCTGCTTCAGGTCAATTTTTGTCAGTTCCTCTCTCATGCCCCTGTAATTACCTTTATTTAACTGTAACACCATTACATCCAATTTTGCCTTCTCTCTTTCAAACTGCAGACTGAACTCTACCACATTATGATTGCTGCCTCCTAAGTGCTCCCTTACTTCAAGATCTTTTATAATGTGGTATTTTAAAACACAAGGCTCAGATGGTGGAACCTGCAAATGAGCTGCACATACGTGCGGTGTGTTCTGGGGCAAGGAACAGCCTGATTAAGCAATAAGTTTTACTCCCCAGTGAAATATTTATACATGTATTACAGCATGCACAAACTTTAACCTAATGGCACCCAAGAATCTTATAATTTTAGAGCATGTGTATAAAATAATGCTTTCACTGCTCTTTGCTGAGCATTTACTACCCGTTCACCTGCTCTCTACATCCATAGTTTCAGGTGGTGCATTGTATCCACTTGGGCTTAACATGATCATTTGCTGTCATCCTTTTCCTTCCATATCCTGACCAAACCTGCTCCACTGCTCAATCATGGGAATGGCATCGCCATAATCCATCTACACAGTCCAATTGGTCAGAAATCAATTCCATCTTTGAGGTAGTATAACTCAGCCCAGTAAGAGTAACAGCAACTGCATCATACAATTGGAGTAGAGAAATATGAGTAAGCCACTTAGCCCCTTGAGCCTGTTCTCTATTCAATTAGATGAGAATTAAGCTATAAATCAGTTCTGATAGATCAGTCATGCTCAATTTGCCATTGTTTCCTAGTTCATAATGTCCTCACCTGACAAATATGCACCAATATCAGTTGCACATCTCTGAAATAACGGTCAACGTGAAGTGTCATTGGAGGAAACGAGTGAGCTCTTGTTCTGGGTTCTCCAGCAGAGAAAATAATTCCTAATCAACTTACTTTGTCTTTCTAAATACCCAGACCACCCCAACTGAAGGGAAAGTACTTTGCAAAATCTGTCCTCATAATATAAGCTTTTTAGCCCTGGTATTATTGCACTGAATCGGTGCTGCACCAAGACCAATACATCCTTCCTGATATGTCGCACCCAGAACTGCATACAGTATTCCAGGTAGACTTGAATCAGCACTGAACAAGAGTAATTTCACCACAAGAGTGAATCATAATACTAAGGTAATTGTAAAGTAACATCTAGATTAGATGCCACCTATGGCAGGACATGAATTCCAGGGCTGCAGTTAGGATCAGTGCTTATGGTATGGGAGGGCAAAGAAACATACAACCAGAAATCCAAGTCCTGATAGCTATATTATTACTTTTGTTGAAAGCACACATTTTAATTGAGGCAACAATGCTCAGCTATAATGCTTCATATTGGGCAGTCTGTCATGTGCACTGTTTTTTGTAAGCTGAACAAATGGCTACTGGATGAAGTAGTAAGGAAGTCATATCACAGTATCAACTGATTCTTCAGAAGAATCTGAAAGTAAACTAAGTTCCCATTACATATACAGATGTTTGAGCCTTACCTTGTGAATAATTCCACCGGAGGAGGAACAAGTGAGTACATAGTGCCCTTCTGAATCAAATGCAAATAGTCTTCCACGGGGCACCTGAACTTGCTTGTACCCACTGTACCCAGACAGGACAAATGGGCCGATAGCATCTGACTGCATCTCGCATTCAGAAACCTTGACTCCGCTCTTATGTATGTTCCATTGAATAAACTGGATCAATAAGAGAATCAAAAATGAAAAGCCAAACTCATCAGATTAATTAAAACTTATATATCTCTTAATTGGATACACAAACCAACTTACTGCAACAAACTTTAAACTTATTCTGACTTAATCAATGAAACAATCCTCCAAATGTTCAAGCACACCCAGTCACCAACAGACACAAGAGTCAAAGATGTCAAGCACAAAACAGACCCTTTGTCCATGCTGACCAGCTATCCTAGATAAATCTAGTCCCATCTGCCAGCATTTGGCCCCTATCCCTCGAAACCCTTCATATTCATATACCTCTTAAATGTTGTAGTTGCACCATTCGTAACCACTTCCTTTGGCAACTCATTCCACACATGCACCACCCTCTATGTGAAAACATTGACCCTTCAGTCCCTTTTAAATCTTGCCCCTCTCACCGTAAACCTATGCCCTCTAGGTTTGGTCTCTCCCACTCCAAGAAGACTACCTTGTCTATTTACCCTACCCATGCCCCTCATGATTTTATAAACCTCTATAAGGTCACCCCTCAGCATCCGACACTCCAGAGAAAATAGCCCTAGCCTATTCAGCCTCTCCCTATAACTGAAACCCTCCAATCCTGGTAACATCCTTGGACATCTTTTCTGAACCCTTTCAAGCTTCACAACATTTTTTGTATATCAGAGAGACCAGAACTGCACAGTATTCCAAAAATGGCCTAGCCAATATCCTAACCAAGTGGCCACAACATGACCTCCCAACTCCTATACTCAATGCACTGACCAATAAAGACAAGCATACCAAATGCCTTCTTCACTGTCTATCTACCTGCAACTCCACTTTCAAGGAACTATGACTACATTCCAAGTCTCGTTGTTCAGCAACACTTACCAGGAGCCTACCATTAAGTGCATCAGTCCTGCCCTGACTTGGCACCTCATCTACCACAGACTCTCAACCATATCCTTCCAAATAAGTCTAACTGGAAGCTTCTTGCATGCACTCCACTGTGAAAAACTGAATGTGGAAGAGTATTTCTGATTAAACGGAAGGTGGCACAGCGACGGCACGGTGGCTCAGTGGTTAGCACTGCTGCCTCAGGGCACCAGGGACCCAGGTTCAATTCCACCCTTCAGCAACTGTCTGTGTGGAATTTGCGCATTCTCCCAGTTTCTCCATGGGTTCCCTTCCATAGTCCGAAGATGCGCAGGCCAGGTGAGTCAGCCATGGGAAATGCAGGGTTACATGGTACAGGTATGGCTCTGGGATTGTCTTCAGAGGGTCAGTGCAGACTTGATGGGCCGAGTGGCCCACTCCCACTGTAGGGAATTCCATCATGCTATGATTTGTGGGTGGCACAGTGGTTAGCACTGCTGCCTCACAGCGCCAGAGACCCGGGTTCAATTCCCGTCTCAGGCGACTCTCTGTGTGGAGTTTGCACATTCTCCCTGTGTCTGCGTGGGTTTCCTCAGGGTGCTCCGGTTTCCTCCCAAAAAATCCAAAAATAATGTGCAGGTTAGGTGAATTGGCCATGTAAATTGCCCGTAGTGTTAGGTGAAGGGGTAAATGTAGGAGTATGGGTCTAGGTGGTATAAGCTTCGGCGGGTCGGTGTGGACTTGTTGGGCCGAAGGGCCTGTTTCCACACTGAGTAATCTAATCTGTAAGACTCTGGAGGAAGCAGGATTATCCTTCGGTGAAGTACAGGTAGAGTTCCAAGTGTTACCGCCCCTCTGACTGAATTGTTCACTCACACCATTCAAGTTCCCTGTGTGATAGCTATGCAATTACCTTTCCATCTTCACCGATGCTGTAAACTGAGTTTTCATCATAGCTGAATTCAACTGAATAAACTTCCCCGGAATGTGCATTCCAGCTCATGGCGCAGTCATACCGCTGCATGTCTGAAACACATTAAATAAAGCACACTGATTCGGCAGACCTTCAGAATGGGAGGAATGAAGGAAGACAGCGAGAAGTTAGTCTCTGGTTTCTGAGAATGGAGTGTTAGTGGTTGGGTGACTCACTACAAATCTCTCTCAAAAGATTGCTTTAATTAGAAAGACACGCAACATTGGGATTGACAGGTGTACAAACCAGGAGAAAGTGAGCATTGCAGATGCTGGAGATCAGAGTCAAAAGATGTGGCGCTGGAAAAGCACAGCAGGTCAGGCAGCATACGAGGAGCAGGAAAATGGACGTTTCGGGCAAAGGCCCTTTATCAGGAATGTTTGGGGGTGGGGGGGGGGGGGGAAAGGGGTGAGAGATAAATGGGGAGTGGAGCAGCTGGCAAGGTGATAGGTAGATGCAGGTGGGGGGTGACAGTGATAGGTTGGAGGGGAGGGTGGAGTGAATAGGTGGGAAGGAAGATGGACACATAGCACAGTTCAAGAGGGCAGTGCCAAGTTGGAGGGTTGGATCTGGGCATTAGTTGGGGGGAGAGGAGATTAGGAAATTAGTAAAGTTGATGTTGATGCCGTGTGGTTGAAGGGTCCCAAGGCAGAAGATGAGGCGTTCTTCCTCCAGTCGTCAGGTGGCTTGGATTTGGTAGTGGAGGCAGCCTAGGACTTGCATGTCCTTGATGGAGTGGGAGGGAGAGTTGAAGTGGTTGGCCACGGTGGTGGGGTTATTTGGTGCGTGTGTCCCAGGCTTGTTCCCTGAAACTTTCCATGAGTTGGCGCCCTGTCTCCCCAATGTAGAGGAGACCACAGAGAGCAAAGGACACAGTAGATAAGGTGTTTGGATGTGCAGGAAAATCTCTGCCAGATGTGAAAAAATCCTTTGGGGCCTTGGTGGGGTGGGTGGGTGGCTGGCTGGAGTGTGGGCACAGGTTTCACACCTCTTGCAGTGGCAAGGTGCCAGGAGTGGAGGGATGGATTGGTGAAGGGCATATGGACATAGCAAGGGAGTCATGAAGGAAATGGTTTCTGCAGAACGCAGATAGGGCTGGGGAGGGAAACAGATCTCTGGTGGTGAGGTCTGATTGGAGGTGACGGAAATGGTGGTGGATAATGCGTTGTCTCTGAGATTAGTGGGTTGGAAGGTGAGGACTTGGTTGGGGGAGTGGGGGGAGGGGTCCTAGCCTTGTTGTGTATTGCAGTCCTTGAAATAGGATGCCATCTGGGATGTCCTGGAGGGGAATTGCTCCACCTGAGAGCAGATATGCCAGGAGCTATTTTAAGAAAACACCGAACCGCTCAAACTCACATCGCTTTCACCCCATTGGCCAATCGAGTCATAGTGTTGGAATTGTACCTACCTCCACCATCTCTACTAGCAGCTCATTCTAGCAGCTATTCAGCAAGGTACAATGGCCAACACTTGCCTGAATAAATGGACACCAGCAGGAGGTTACACTACCTTCAATGTTAAGTTCAGTTCAAGCAGGCCTGTATATTAAAACTTAAGGCAATCTTTTGACTACTAATACAAAGAAAGGTTTATCTTACCAAAGAGTCGGATGATGCCATCAGCAGCTCCAGTCACCAGCAGATTTCCATTATGGTTGAAAGCTGTACAGTTAATGGCAATGGGCTCAGGGTCCAGAGAGAACTGATGCTATAGAAAAACAAGTCAGCTCACTGGAAACTTTAAGTACTCAGCAGCAATAAACCACAAACAGTGCAACTTCCACCCACTTCAGTTTGCTATCAACAGCAAGCACGCTTTGCCTCCCCAGCACAGAATCTATGCACATAATGAAGCCATTCAGCAAATTTTCTCCCCACCAACAATGAATGAGAAAATCACATAGTCCCACTCCGCTGCATGAATATTGCTATTCAAAAAGAAACATTCAATTCCCTTTTGAAAGCCTCTATTGAATTTGCTGAGCCCACATTCTCAGGAGCACATTCCAGACCTTAAGCACTTACTGCACAAAACAGATTTTCTCAGACTGTGTTTGCTTCTTTTGCTTATTTTGAATCTGAACTCAATCATTCTCAATCCTTTCACAAGAGAGAACAGTTTCTTCAAATCCACTCTGTCCACAATCACCATTTAGAATGTCGCCATCAGATTCCTTTTCCTCTCAGCTTTCTTTTCTCAAGGAGAATTGCCCCAACTTTTCTAATCTGCCTACGTCACTGAAAATCCCCATCTCTGGAATCATTCTCCTGAATCTTTATTGCATTTTCTGCAAAACCCTAACATCCTACTTGAAGAGCATGCATA
The DNA here is from genome assembly GCF_047496795.1 of Chiloscyllium punctatum. Classification (NCBI taxonomy): domain Eukaryota; kingdom Metazoa; phylum Chordata; class Chondrichthyes; order Orectolobiformes; family Hemiscylliidae; genus Chiloscyllium; species Chiloscyllium punctatum. The sequence continues at coordinate 55,700,459 of NC_092770.1, read as the reverse complement.
GAAACAGATGCATTCTTTCAGCTGAGGCCAAACTATTGGCTCATGCAAGCCCATCATAACCTCTTGCTCTTCTTTTCTTAGCCCTTATGAATAACACTTTGATACAGTATGCACTGTCAACTATTTCAATTGGCCCTGCTACCTTCAATGACATGCACCAGCACATCCAAGACCCCTTGCTCCCACACCGCACCACCACTGTACCCCGGCCCAGAGTTGTATACTTCACTTTATTTCTTCTCTCCACATTCTTTTGACCGTGATTGAACACTTCACATTTCTCTCCCTCCCCAATGAATTTCATTGTCATCTCTCCAACGATTTCATCAACTTGCCTAGGTACTTGTGAACATTAACTATCTACATTTGCCATACATTTGCTTTCTCTGTCAGGATGTACAGAATCTCTCGCCCTCTCACTCTGCCAGGATATACAGATCTCTCTCTCTCTCTCTCTCTCTCTCACTGTCAGGATATACTGATCTCTCTCTCTCTCACTCACTGTCAGGATATACAGATCCAAGGGGGCATAGCTTTAAATTAAGGGGGGGTAGATATAGGACTGATGTTAGGGGTAGGTTCTTCACTCAGCGAGTCGTAAGTTCATGGAATGCCCTGCCAGTAGCAGTAGTGGACTCTCCCTCTTTATGGGTATTTAAGCGGGCATTGGATAGGTATATGGAGGATAGTGGGTTAGTGTAGGTTAGGTGGGCTTTGATCGGCGCAACATCGAGGGCTGAAGGGCCTGTACTGCGCTGTATTCTTCTATGTTCTATGTTCTATCCCGCTCTCTCTCACTGTCAGTATATAGATCTCTCTCTCTCTCACACACACAGACTCAGGATATGGAGATCTGTCTCTCACTGTCAGGATATACAGATTCTCTCTCTCTGACAGGATATACAGATTCTCTCTCGCTCTGACAGGATGTACAGACATCTCACATACACACTGCCAGGATATACAGATCTCTCTTGCACACACACTGTCAGGATATGCAGATCTGTCTCTCTCTCACTGTCAGGATATGCAGATCCTCTCTCTCTCACACACACACACACACACACACACACACACACACACACACAGAGTCAGGATATACAGATCTTCCTCTCTCTCTCTCTCTCTCTCTCTCTCTCTCTCTCTCTCGCTCTCACCCACTGTCAGGACATACAGACATCTCTCTCTCTCACTCACACAGTCAGGATACACAGATCTCTCTCTCTCTCTCTCTCTCTCTCTCTGTCTGTCTGTCAGGATATGCAGATCTGTCTCTCTCTCTCTCTCACTGTCAGGATATACAGATTTCTCTCTCACTGTCAGGATATACAGATTGTCTCTCTCACTCACTGTCAGGATATACAGATCTCTCTCTCTCTCTCACTGTCAGCATATAAGATCGCTCCCTCACACTGTCAGGATATACAGATCTCCGATCTCTCTCTCTCTCTCTCTGACAGGATATACAGATTCTCTCTCTCTCTCTCTCACTGCCAGGATATACAGATCTCTCTCTCGCTCTGTCAGGATACGCAGATCTGTCTCTCCCTCACTGTCAGGATATACAGATCTCTCTCTGACAGGATATACAGATTCTCTCTCTCTGACAGTATATACAGACCTCTCTCCCACACACTGCCAGGATATACAGATCTCTCTCACACACACACTGTCAGGATATGCAGATCTGTCTCTCTCACTCTGTCAGGATATGCAGATTTTCCCTCTCTCTCTCACACACACACACACACACACACACACACACACACACACACACACACACACACACACACACACACACACACACACACACACACACACACACAGAGTCAGGATATACAGATCTCCCTCTCTCTCGCTCTCACCCACTGTCAGGATATACAGGTCTCTCTCTCCCACACGATCACGATATACAGATCTCTCTTTCTCTCACAGTGCAAGGAGATACAGATCTCTCTCACTCACTGTCAGGATATGCAAATCTGTCGCGCTCTCACCATCAGGATATACAGATCTCTCTGTCGGGATATACCGATCGCTCTCTCACTGCCAGGATATACAGATTCTCTCTCGCGCTCTCTCTCTCTGTCGGGATATACAGATCTCACTCTCTCACACAGTCAGGACATACCAATCTCTCTCTCACACAGTCAGGATATACTGATCTCTCTCTCTCACTGCCAGGATATGCAGATCTGTGTCTCTCTCTCTCACTGTCAGGATATACAGATTCTCTCTCGCGCTCTCTCACAGTCAGGACATACCGATCTCTCTCTCTCTCACTGTCAGGATATACCGATCTCTCTCTCTCTCACACTGTCAGGATATGCAGATCTGTCTCTCTCTCTCACTGTCAGGATATACCGATATCTCTCTCTCTCTCTCTCTCTCACTGCCAGGATATGCAGATCTGTCTCTCTCTCACTGTCAGGATATACAGATTCACACTCCCACAGTCAGGACATACCGATCTCTCTCTCTCTCTCACTGTCAGGATATGCAGATCTGTCTCTCTCTCACTGTCAGGATATACAGATTCGCTCTCGCGCTCTCTCACAGTCAGGACATACCGATCTCTCTCTCTCTCTCTCTCTCTCTCTCTCTCTCTCTCTCTCACTGTCAGGATATGCAGATCTCTCTCTCACTCACTGTCAGGATATGCAGATCTGTCTCTCTCTCACCATCAGGATATACACATCTCTCTCTCTCTCTTACTGTAGGACATATAGATCTCTCTCTCTCTCTGTCAGGATATACAGATTCTCTCTCGCTCGCTCTCTGTCGGGATATGCAGATCTGTGTGTCTCTCTCTCTCTCTCACTGTCAGGATATACTGATCTCTCTCTCTCACTCACTCTCACGGTCAGGATATTCAGATCGGTCTCTCTCTCTCTCTCTGCCAGGATATACAGATTCTCTCTCTCGGTCAGTATACAGATTCTCGCGCTCTCTCTGTCAGCATATACAGATCTCTCTCTCTCACTGCCAGAATAAACAGATTCTCTCTCTCGGTCAGGATATACAGTTTCCCTTTCTCTGTCAGGATATACAGATTATCTCGCTCTCTGTCAGGATATACAGATCCCTCTCACTGTCAGGATATACAGATCGCTCTCTCTCCCACACTGTCAGTATATACAGATCGCTCTCTCTCCCACACTGTCAGTATATACAGATCCCTCTCTCTTCTCACTGTCAGTATATACAGATTTCTCTTCAAAGTTTGGGAGAAGATTTGTAGCTCGCGTGCTCGTTATTTTGGTTCTGTTCGCCGAGCTGGGAATTTGTCTTGCAAACGTTTCGTCCCCTGTCGAGGTGACATCCTCAGTGACAACCGGAAGCGGCAGAGACAGGCCACTATAAATGCCGGAAGAAACGGCACAGAAGCGCTTCACAGGAGGCTCCCAAGCACTGAGGATGTCACCTGGACAGGGGATGAAACATTTGCAAGACAAATTCCCAGCTCGGCGAACAGAACCACAACACAGATTTCTCTCTCACACACAGTCAGGATATGGAGATCTGTCTCTCTCATACACACGGTCAGGTTATGGAGATCAGTCTTTCTCTCACTCGGTCAGGATATACAGATCTCTCTCTCTTACTGTCAGGATATACAGATCTCCCTCCCTCTCTCTCTGTCTGTCTGTCTCACTCACTCTCTGTCAGGATATTCTCTCTCTCTCACACACACACACACACACACACACACACACACAGAGTCAGGATATACAGATCTTTCTCTCTCTCACTGTACAAATATACAGATCTCCCTCTCTCTCTCCCTCATACCCACTGTCAGGATATACAGACCTCTCTCTCTCACTGTCAGGATATATAGATCTCTCTCTCTCCCTCACACGATCAGGATATACAGATCTCTCTCTCTCGCCCACAGTGTCAGGATATACAGATCTCTCTCACTATCAGGATACACAGATCGCTCTCTCACACACAGTCAGGATATATAGATCTCTCTCTTACACACAGTCAGGATATGGAGATCTGTTTTTCTCATACACAGTCAGGATATACAGATCTCTCTCTCTCTCTCTCTCTCTGTCAGGATATACAGATCTCTCTCTCTCTCTCTCTCTCTGCCAGGTTATACAGATTCTCTCTCACACACACTGTCAGGATATGCAGATCTGTCTCTCTCTCACTGTCAGGATATACAGATTCGCTCTCGCGCTCTCTCACACTGTCAGAATATACAGATCTCCCTCTCGCTCTCACCCATTGTCAGGATATGCAGACCTCTCTCTCTCTGTCAGGATATGCAGATCTCTCTCGCTCTCACTGTCAGGCTATACAGATCTTTCTCTCTCTAAATATCAGGATATACAGATCTCGCTCTCCCACATGATCAGGATATACAGCTCTCCCCCTCTCTCTGTCAGGATATACAGATTGTCTCTCTCTCTCACACACACTGTCAGGATATACAAATCTCTCTTTCTCTCTCTCTCTCTCTCTCTCACACACACTGTCAGCATATACAGATCTCTGTCTCTCACACTGACAGGATATACAGATCTCTCTCTCTCTCTCTCTCTCTCTCTCTCATTGCCAGGATATACAGATCTCTCTCCCTCTCTCACTGTCAGGATATGCAGATGTCTTTTTCTCTCTCTCACACTGTCACGATTTACAGATCTCTCTCACACACACTGTCATATTTACAGATTTCTCTCTCTCTCTCTCTCTCTCCCTGTCAGGATATACAGATCTCTCTCTCTTACTGTCAGGATATACAGATCTCTCTCACTGTCAGGAAATACAGATCTCTCTCTCACTCACTGTCAGGATATACAGATCTCTCTCTCTCTCTCTCTCTCACTGTCAGCATATACAGATCTCGATCTCTCTCTCTCTCTCTCTCTCTCCCCCTGTCAGGATATACAGATCTCCCTCTGTCAGGATATACAAATTCTCTCTCTCACACTGTCAAGATATACAGATCTCTCTTTCTCTCTCACTGCCAGGATATTCAATCGCTCTCTTTCACACTGTTAGGATACACATCTCTATCTCTCCGTCATACAGATATACAGACTCTCTCTCTCTGACCCACACAGTCAGGATATACAGATTTCTGTCTCTCTCTCTCTCTCTCTCTCTCTCTGTCAGGAAATACAGATCTCTTTCTCACTCACTGTCAGGATATGCAGATCTGTCTCTCTCTCAGGATATACAGATCCCTCTCTCTCTCTCTCTATATCAGGATCTGCAGATTCTCTCTCTCTCTCACACACACACACACAGTCAGAATATACAGATCTTTCTCTCTCACACTGTCAGAATATACAGATCTCTCTCGCTGTCACCCACTGTCAGGACATACAGACCTCTCTCTCTCACGGTGTCAGGATATGCAGATCTGTCTCTATCTCTCACTGTCAGGATATACAGGTCTCTCTCTCCCACACGATCAGGATATACAAATCTCTCTCTGTCTCACTGTCAGAATATAAGGTCGGTCCCTCACACTGTCAGGATATACCGATCTCTCTCTCTGTCAGGACATACAGATCTCTCTCTCTCTGTCACTGTCAGGACATACAGATCTCTCTCTCACTCACTGTCAGGATATGCAGATCTGTCTCTCTCTCTCACTGTCAGGATATGCAGATCTGTCTCTCTCTCTCACTGTCAGGATATGCAGATCTGTCTCTCTCTCTCACTGTCAGGATATGCAGATCTCTCTCTTTCTCTCTCACACACATTGTAAGGATATACAGATCTCTCTCACTGTCAGGATATGCAGATCTCTCTCACACACACAGTGATGATAGGCAGATCTCTCTCTCTCATTGTCAGGATATACAGATTCCTCTCTCTCTCACTGTCAGGATATAAAGATCTCCATCTCTCTCTCTCTCACACACAGTAAGGATATACAGATCTCTCTCTCTCTGCCAGGATGTACACATTCTCTCCCTCTCTCTCTCTCTCTCTCTGTCAGGATAAACAGATTCTCTCTTTCTCGCTCTGTCAGGATATACAGATCACTCCCTCTCTGTCAGGACATACAGATTTTTCTCTTTCTCTCTCACACATTGTCAGGATATACAGATCTCTCTCACACACACTGTGATGATATGCAGATCTCTCTCTCTCTCTACCACTCTCACAGTCAGGATATACACATCTTTCTCTCTCTCTCACTGTCAGGATATGCAGAACTGTCTCTCTCTCACACTGTCAGGATATACTGATCTCTCTCTCTCTCTCTCTCTCTCTCTGTCAGGAAATGCAGAACTGTCTCTCTCTCTCCCTGTCAGGATATACAGATTCTCTCTCTCACTGTCAGGATATACAGATTCTCTCTCGCGCGCTCTCTCCGTCGGGATATGCAGATCTGTCTCTCTCTCTCACACTGTCAGGATATACAGGTCTCTCTCTCCCACACGATCAGGATATACAGATCTCTCTCACTGTCAGGATATAAGATCGCTCCCTCACACGGTCAGGATATACAGATCTTTCTCTCTCTCTCACTGTCAGGATATACAGATCTCTCTCTCTCTCTCTCTCTCTCTCTCTGACTGTCACGGCGTACAGATCTCTCTCTCACTGTCACTGTCAGGAAATACAGATTTTTCTCTTTCTCTCACACACACTGTCAGGATATACTGATCTCTCTCACTCACTATCAGGATATACAGATCTCTCTCTCTCTCTCTCTGTGTAAGGATATACAGATCTATCTCTCTCACGATCAGGATATACAGATTCCTCTCTCTTTCACACACAATAAGGATATACAGATCTCTCTCTCTCACTGTCAGGATATAAGATCGCTCCCTCACACTGTCAGGATATACAGATCTCTCTCTCTCTCTCTCTCACTGTCAGGGGCGTACAGATCTCTCTCTCTCACTGTCACTGTCAGGACACACAGATCTCTCTCTGTCAGGATGTCCAGATCTCTCTCTCTCTCTCTCTCTCACACACAATAAGGATATACAGATCTCTCTCTCTCTCTGTCAGGGTGTACACATTGTCTCTCTGTCAGGTTATACAGATTCTCTCCCTCTCTTTCTGTCAGGATATACAGATCTCTTTCTCTGTCAGGAGATAGAGATCACTCCCTCTCGGTCAGGATATACAGATTTTTCTCTTTCTCTCACACACATTGTCAGGATATACAGATCCCTCTCCCTCTCTCACTGTCACGATATACGGATCCCTCTCTCACACACTGTCATATTTCCAGATCTCTCTCTCTCACAATGTCAGAATATACAGATCCATCTCTCTCTCTCTCTCACTGTCAGGATATAAGATCTCTCCCTCACACAGTCAGGATATGCAGATCTCTCTCTCTCTCTCTCTCTCTGTCAGGATATACAGAGTTTTCTCTTTCTCTCACACACAGTCAGGATATACAGATCTCTCTCTCCCTGTCAGGATATACAGATCTCTCTCTCACACTGTTTGGACACACATCTTTATCTCTCTGTCAGGATATACAGATCTCTGTCTCACGTTCTCACCCACTGTCAGGAAATACAGATTCTCTCTCTCTGACCCACACACTGTCAGGATATACAGATTTCTGTCTCTCTCACTCTGTCAGGATATACATATCTCTCTCTCTTCCACACACTATCAGGATACACAGATCTCACTGTCAGGACATACAGTTCTCCCTCTATCACACTCTCACACTGTCAGGATATACAAAACTCTCTCTCTCTCACACACACACACAGTCAGGATATACAAATCTCGCTCCCTCACTCTCTATGTCAGGATCTGCAGATTCTCTCTCGGTCTGTCTCACTCACTCACTCTCTCTCACACACACACACACACACACACACACACACACACACACACACACACACACACACACACACACACACACACAGTCAGAATATACAGATCTTTCTCTCTCACACTGTCAGAATATACAGATCTCCCTCGCTCTCACCCACTGTCAGGACATATAGACCTCTCTCTCTCTCATGGTGTCAGGATATGCAGATCTCTCCCACACGATCAGGATATACAAATCTCTCTTTGTCTCACTGTCAGGATATAAGGTTGCTCCCTCACACTGTCAGGATATGCAGATCTGTCTCTCTCTCACTGTCAGGATATACAGATTTCTCTCGCTCACACGGTCAGGAAATACAGATTTATCTCTTTCTCTCACACACACATTGTCAGGATATACAGATTTCTCTCACTGTCAGGATATGCAGATCTGTCTCTCTCTCGCTGTCAGGAAATACAGATTTATCTCTTTCTCTCACACACACATTGTCAGGATATGCAGATCTCTCTCACACACACTGATGATATGCAGATCTCTCTCTCTCTCACTCACTATCAGGATATACAGATCTCTCTCTCTCATGATCAGGATATACAGATTCCTCTCTCTCTCACTGTCAGGATATACAGATCTCCATCTCTCTCTCTCTCTCTCTCACACACACACACACAGTAAGGATATACAGATCTCTCTCTCTCTCTCTGTCAGGATATACAGATTTTTCACTTTCTCTGTCACACATTGTCAGGATATACAGATCTCTCTCCCTCTCTCACTGTCAGGATATGCAGATCTCTCTCACACCCACTGTGATGATATGCAGATCTCTCTCTCTCTCACTCACTATCAGGATACACAGATCTCTCTCTCTCTCTCACGATCAGGATATACAGATTCCTCTCTCTCTCTCACGGTCAGGATATTCAGATCTCTCTCTCTCTCACACACACACACACACAGTCAAGACACACAGATCTCTCTCTCACTGTCTGGATATACAAATCTCAATCTCTCTCTCTGTCAGGGTGTACACATTGTCTCCCTGTCAGCTTATACAGATTCTCTCTCTCTCTGTCAGGTTATACATATTCTCTCCCTCTCTTTCTGTCAGGATATACAGATCTCTTTAACTCTGTCAGGATATACAGATTTTTCTCTTTCTCTCACACACATTGTCAGGATATGCAGATCTCTCACACACACACACACACTGTGACGATATGCAGATCTCTCTACCTCTCTCACTGGCAGGATATGCAGATCTCTCTCTCTCTCTCACATACACTGTCAGGATATACAGATCCCTCTCTCACACACTGTCATATTTACAGATCTCTCTCTCTCTCTCTCTCTCTCTCAATGTCAGGATATAAGATCTCTCCCTCACACTGTCAGGATATGCAGATCTGTCTCTCTCTTTCTCACGGTCAAGATATACAGATTTCTCTCTCTCTCTCTCTCTCTCTCTCTCTCCCTGTCAGGATATACAGATCTCCTTCTCTCTGTCAGGATATACAGATTCTCTCTCACTGTCAGGATATATAGATCTCTCTCTCTCTCTCACACACACTGTCAGGATATTCAAATCTCTCTCTCACACACTGTTAGGATACACATCTCTATCTCTCTGTCAGGATATACAGATCTCGGTCTCTCGCTCTCACCCACTGTCAGGAAATACAGATTCGCTCTCCGTCAGGATACACAGATCTCTCTCTCTTTCGCTCTCTCTGTCAGGATATACAGATCACGCCCTCTCTGTCAGTATATATAGATTTTTCTCTTTCTCTCACACACATTGTCAGGATATACAGATCTCTCTCCCTCACACTGTCAGGATATGCAGATCTCTCGCACACACAATGTGATGATATGCAGATCTCCCTCCTATATCACTCTCACTGTCAGGATATACAGATCTCTCTCTCGCTCTCTCTCTCTCACTGTCAGGATATACTGATCTCTCTCTCTGTCAGGATATGCAGACCTGTCTCTCTCTCACTGTCAGGATATACAGATTCTCTTGCTCTCTCACTGTCAGGATATACAAATTCTCTCTCTCACTATCAGGATATACAGATTCTCTTGCTCTCTCACTGTCAGGATATACAGATTCTCTCGCTCTCTCACTGTCAGGATATACAGATTCTCTCTCGCTCTCTCACTGTCAGGATATACAGATTCTCTCTCTCACTGTCAGGATATACAGATTCTCTCACTGTCAGGATATACAAATTCTCTCTCTCACTGTCAGGATATACACATCTCTCTCTCTCTCTCTGTCAGGGTGTACACATTGTCTCCCTGTCAGGTTATACAGATTCTCTCTCCCTCTCTGTCAGGATAAACAGATTCGCTCTCTCTGTGTCAGGTTATACAGATTCTCTCCCTCTCTTTCTGTCAGGATATACAGATTTTTCTCTTTCTCTCACACACATTGTCAGGATATACAGATCCCTCTCCCACGGTCAGGATATATAGATCTCCCTCTCTCTGTTAGGATATACAGATTCTCTCTCACTGTTAGGATATATAGGTCTCTCTCTCTCACACACACTGTCAAGAGATTCAAATCTCTCTCTCTCTCCCTGTCAGGTTATACAGATTCTCTCTCTCTGTCAGGTTATACAGACTCTCTCCCTCTCTTTCTGTCAGGATATACAGACCTCTCTCTCTCTCTCACACTGTCAGGATATACTGATCTCTCTCTCTGTCAGGATATGCAGATTCTCTCTCTCTCTCACCGTCAGGATATACAGATTGTCTCTCACGCGCTCTCTCCATTGGGATATGCAGATCTGTCTCTCTCTCACTGTCAGGATATACAGATCTCACTCTCTCTCACACTGTCAGGATATTCAAATCTCTCTCACACTGTTAGGATGCACATCTCTATCTCTCTGTCAGGATATACAGATCTCGGTCTCTCGCTCTCACCCACTGTCAGGATATACAGATTCTCTCTCTCTCACAATGTTAGGATATACAGGTCTCTCTTTCCCACATGATCAGGATATACAGATCTCTCTCTCTCTCTCTCTCACTGTCAGGATATATATATCTCTCGCTCACTGTCAGGATATACAGATCTCTCTCTCACACACCCAGTCAGTATATACAGATCACTCTCTCTCTGTCAGGATATACAGATTTTTCTCTTTCTCTCTCACACACACTGTCAGAATATACAGATCTCTCTCTCTCTCTCTCAATGTCAGGATATAAGATCTCTCTCTCTCTCTCTCTCTCTCTCTCAGGAAAGATAGATCTCTCTCTTTCTCACTGTCAGGATATACAGATATCTCTCTCTCTCTCTCACACTATCCAGATATACATATCTCTTTCTCCTACATTATTAGGATATACGTACCTCTCTCTCTCACATACTATCAGGATATACAGATCTCACTCTCTCTCTCTCACACTGTCAGGATATGCAGATCTCTCTCTCGCTCTCTCTCTCTGTCAGGATGTACACATTCTCTCCCTGTCAGGATATACAGATTCTCTCTCACACTATCCAGATATACATAACTCTCTCTTTCTCTCACACTGTCAGGATACACAGATCTCTCTCTCACTCCCTCAGACACTGTCAGAATATGCAGATCTCTCTCTCTCTCTCACACACACACACACACACACACACACACACACACACAGAGTCAGGATATGCAGATCTCTCTCTTTCTCTCTCAATGTCAGGATATAAAATCTCTCCCTCTCACAATGTGAGACCTCTCTCCCTCACGGTCAGAATATACAGATCTCTCTCTCTCTCACAATGTCAGGATATACAGATCTCTCTCTCTCTCACAATGTCAGGATATACAGATCTCCCTCTCTCTCAACTGTCAGGACATACAGATCTCTCTCTCTGTCAGGATATACAGATTTTTCTCTTTCTCTCACATACACATTGTCAGAATATACAGATCTCTCTCTCACACAATGACAGGATATACAGATCTCTCTCTCTCACTATCCAGATATACATATCTCTCTCTCTCCTACAATATTAAGATATACGTACCTCTCTCTCACACACACTATCAGGATATACAGATCTCACTCTCTCTCTCACACAGTCAGGATATACGGATCTCTCTCTCACTCCCTCAGACACTGTCAGGATATGCAGATCTCTCTCTCTCTCTGTCAGGATACACAGATATTTATCTTTTTCTCACATACATATTGTCTGGATATACAGATCTCTCTCTCTCTTGCTCTCACACACACCGTCAGGATATGCAGATCTCTCTCTCTCTCTCACACTATCCGGATATACAAATCACTCTCTCTCTCACTGTCAGGAGACACAGATCTCTCTCTCAATGTCAGGGTATAAGATGTCTCTCTCTCACAATGTCAGGATATAAGATCGCTCTCTCTCTGTCAGGATATACAGATCTCTCTCTATCACTGTCAGGATATACAGATCTCTCTCTCTCTTTCTCACACTGTCAAGACATATAGATCTCTGTCTCTCTTACTCTCTCACACGATCAGGATATGCAGATCTCTCTCTCTTTCTCACACTGTCCGGATATACAGATCTCTCCATCTCTCTCACACTGTCAGGACATATAGATCTTTCTCTCTCTCACAATGTCAGCATATAAGATCGCTCTCTCTCAGGATATACAGAACTCTCTCTCTCACTGTCTGGATATAGAGATCTCTCTCGCTCTCTCCCTGTCAGGTTATACAGATTCTCCCTCTCTCTCTGTCGGGATATACATATTCTCTCTCTTTCTGTCAGGATATACAGATTTTTCTCTTTCTCTCACACACATTGTCAGGATATGCAGATCTCTCTCGCACACACTGTGATGATATGCAGATCTCTCTCTCACGGTCAGGGTATACATATATCTCCCTCTCTCACACTGCCAGGATATGCAGGTCTCTATCTCGCTCACTCTCTCACACTGTCAGGATATGCAGATCGCTTTCTCTCTGTCAGGATATACACATCTCTCTCTCTCTCTCTCTTACAATGTCAGGATACAAGATCTCTCTCTCTCTCTCTTTCTGTCAGGATATACAGATCACACTCTCTGTCGGGATATATAGATTTTACTTTTCTTCCCCCACACACACGTCGTCAGGATATACAGATCTCTCTCTCTCTCCCTATCAGGTTATACAGATTCTCTCTCTCTCACACACACAGTGAGTATATACAGATCACTCTCTCTCTGTCAGGATATACAGAGTTTTCTCTTTCTCTCTCGCTCACAATGTCAGGATATACAGATCACTCCCTCTCTCTCACACGGTCAGGAGACACAGATCTCTCTCTCTCAATATCAGGATATAAGATCTCTCTCTCCCTCTCTCTGTCAGGATATACAGATTCTCTCCCTCTCTTTCTGTCAGGATATACAGATCTCTCTCTCTCTTTCTCTCACACATATGGTCAGGATATGCAGATCTCTTTCACACACACTGTGATAATATGCAGATATCTCTCCCTCTCTCACAGTCAGTATATACAGATTACTCTCTCTCTCTCTCTCTCTCTCTCTCTCTCTGTCAGGATATACAGATTTTTCTCTTTCTCTCACACACACATTGTAAGGATATACAGATCTCTCTCTCTCACAATGACATGATACACAGATCTCTCACTCTCTGTCAGGATATGCAGATCTCTCTCTCTCGCTCTCACACACACACCGTCAGGATATGCAGATCCATCTCTCTCACACTATCCGAATATAGATATCACTCTCTCTCACTCTCACTGTCAGGATATACAGATATCTTGCTCACAATTTCAGGATATACAGATCTCTCCCCCTCTCTCACACTGTCAGGAGACACAGATCTCTCTCTCAATGTCAGGGTATAAGATTTCTCTCTCTCACAATGTCAGGATATAAGATCGCTCTCTCTCACACCGTTAGGATATACAGATCTCTCTTTCTCACACTGTCAGGAAATATAGATCTCTCTCTCTCACAATGTGAGGATATAAGATTTCTCTCTCTTGCTCTCGCTTACGATCAGGATATCCAGATCTCCCTCCCTCTTTCTCTCCCTGTCAGGTTATCCAGATTCTCTCTGTCAGGATATGAGACCTCTCTCGCTCATAACGTCAGGATATACAGATATCTCGCTCATAACGTCAGGATATACAGATCTATCTCGCTCATAACGTCAGGATATACAGATCTGTCTCGCTCATAATGTCAGGATATACAGATCTGTCTCGCTCATAACGTCAGGATATACAGATCTGTCTCTCACAACGTCAGGATATACAGATCTGTCTCTCACGGTCAGGATATACAGATCTGTCTCTCCCCGTCAGGATATACAGATCTGTCTCTCTCCCCGTCAGGATATACGGATCTCTCTCTCCCTATCAGGATATACGGATCTGCCTCTCTCTGTCAGGATATACAGATTCTCTCTCACTGTCAGGATATATAGATCTCTCTCTCTCACACACAGTCAGGATATTCAAATCTCTCTCTCTCACACTGTTAGGATACACATCTCTATCTCTCTGTCAGGATATACAGATCTTGGTCTCTCGCTCTCACCCACTGTCAGGATATACAGATTCTCTCTCTCTCTCAGGATATACAGATCTCTCTTTCCCACACGATCAGGACATACAGATCTCTGTCTCTCTCTCTCACTGTCAGGATATACAGATCTCTCTCTCACACACAGTCAGTATATACAGATCACTCTCTCTCTGTCAGGATATACAGATCTCGGTCTCTCGCTCTCACCCACTGTCAGGATATACAGATTCTCTCTCTCTGACCCTCACATTGCCAGGATATACAGATTTCTCTCTCTCTCACTGTCCGGATAGACAGATCTCTCTCTCACTGTCCGGATATACAGATCTCTATCTCTCTCTCGCTCTCTCTCTCTCACACTGTCCGGATATACAGATTCTCTCTCTCTCTCTCTCTCACCGTCAGGATATGCAGATTCTCTGTCTCTCTCTCTCTCTCACCGTCAGGATATGCAGATTCTCTCTCTCTCTCTCTCACTGTCAGGATATACAGATCTCTCTTTCCCACACGATCAGGATATGCAGATTTCTCTCTCTCTCTCTCACACTGTCAGGACATACAGATCTCTGTCTCTCTCTCTCTGTCAGGACATACAGATCTCTCTCTCACTGTCTGGATATACAGATCTCTCTCTCACACACAGTCAGTATATACAGATCACTCTCTCTCTGTCAGGATATACAGATTTTTCTCTTTGTCTCACACACACATTGTCAGAATATACAGATCTCTCTCTCTCTCACAATGTCAGGATATAAAATCTCTCCCTCTCACAATGTCAGGATATGAGACCTCTCTCCCTCACTGTGAGAGGGAGGGAGAGATCTGTATATCCTGACAGTGAGGGAGAGAGGTCTCATATCCTGACATTGTGAGAGGGAGAGATTTTATATCCTGACATTGTGAGAGAGAGAGAGAGATCTGCATATCCTGACTCTGTGTGTGTGTGTGTGTGTGTGTGTGTGTGTGTGTGTGTGTGTGTGTGTGTGTGTGTCTGTGTGTGTGAGAGAGAGAGAGAGAGAGAGAGAGAGAGAGAGAGAGAGAGAGATCTGCATATTCTGACAGTGAGAGTGATAGAGGGAGGGAAATCTGCATATTATCAGTGTGTGTGAGAGAGATCTGCATATCCTGACAGAAAGAGAGATAGAGAATCTGTATATCCTGACAGAGAAAGAAAGAGAGAGATCTGTGTCTCCTGACAGTGTGAGAGGGAGGGAGAGATCTGTATATCCTGACACTGTCAGGAGACACAGATCTCTCTCTTTCTTTCTCTCTCAGGATATACAGATTCTCTCTCTCTGTCAGGATATGCAGATCTCTCTCACACACACTGATAATATGCAGATTTCCCTCCCTCTATCACTCTCACTGTCAGGATATGCAGATCTCTCTCTCTCTCTCTTACAATGTCAGGATACAAGATCTCTCTCTCTTTCTGTCAGGATATACAGATCACACTCTCTCTGTCAGGGTATACAGATTTTTCTCTTTATCCCACACACACATTGTCAGGATATACAGATCTCTCTCTCACACTGTCAGGATATACAAATCTCTCTCTCACACTGTCAGGTTATACAGATTCTCTCTCTCTCCCTCTCTATCAGGATGTACAGATTCTCTCGCTCTGTCAGGATATACAGATCTCTCTCTCTGTCAGGTTATTCAGATCTCTCTCTCTCTCCCTATCAGGTTATACAGATTCTCTCTCTCTCACACACACAGTGAGTATATACAGATCACTCTCTCTCTGTCAGGATATACAGAGTTTTCTCTTTCTCTCTCGCTCACAATGTCAGGATATACAGATCACTCCCTCTCTCTCACACGGTCAGGAGACACAGATCTCTCTCTCTCAATATCAGGATATAAGATCTCTCTCTCCCTCTCTCTGTCAGGATATACAGATTCTCTCCCTCTCTTTCTGTCAGGATATACAGATCTCTCTCTCTCTTTCTCTCACACATATGGTCAGGATATGCAGATCTCTTTCACACACACTGTGATAATATGCAGATATCTCTCCCTCTCTCACAGTCAGTATATACAGATTACTCTCTCTCTCTCTCTCTCTCTCTGTCAGGATATACAGATTTTTCTCTTTCTCTCACACACACATTGTAAGGATATACAGATCTCTCTCTCTCACAATGACATGATACACAGATCTCTCACTCTCTGTCAGGATATGCAGATCTCTCTCTCTCGCTCTCACACACACACCGTCAGGATATGCAGATCCATCTCTCTCACACTATCCGAATATAGATATCACTCTCTCTCACTCTCACTGTCAGGATATACAGATATCTTGCTCACAATTTCAGGATATACAGATCTCTCCCCCTCTCTCACACTGTCAGGAGACACAGATCTCTCTCTCAATGTCAGGGTATAAGATTTCTCTCTCTCACAATGTCAGGATATAAGATCGCTCTCTCTCACACCGCTAGGATATACAGATCTCTCTTTCTCACACTGTCAGGAAATATAGATCTCTCTCTCTCACAATGTGAGGATATAAGATTTCTCTCTCTTGCTCTCGCTTACGATCAGGATATCCAGATCTCCCTCCCTCTTTCTCTCCCTGTCAGGTTATCCAGATTCTCTCTGTCAGGATATGAGACCTCTCTCGCTCATAACGTCAGGATATACAGATATCTCGCTCATAACGTCAGGATATACAGATCTATCTCGCTCATAACGTCAGGATATACAGATCTGTCTCGCTCATAATGTCAGGATATACAGATCTGTCTCGCTCATAACGTCAGGATATACAGATCTGTCTCTCACAACGTCAGGATATACAGATCTGTCTCTCACGGTCAGGATATACAGATCTGTCTCTCCCCGTCAGGATATACAGATCTGTCTCTCTCCCCGTCAGGATATACGGATCTCTCTCTCCCTATCAGGATATACGGATCTGCCTCTCTCTGTCAGGATATACAGATTCTCTCTCACTGTCAGGATATATAGATCTCTCTCTCTCACACACAGTCAGGATATTCAAATCTCTCTCTCTCACACTGTTAGGATACACATCTCTATCTCTCTGTCAGGATATACAGATCTTGGTCTCTCGCTCTCACCCACTGTCAGGATATACAGATTCTCTCTCTCTCTCAGGATATACAGATCTCTCTTTCCCACACGATCAGGACATACAGATCTCTGTCTCTCTCTCTCACTGTCAGGATATACAGATCTCTCTCTCACACACAGTCAGTATATACAGATCACTCTCTCTCTGTCAGGATATACAGATCTCGGTCTCTCGCTCTCACCCACTGTCAGGATATACAGATTCTCTCTCTCTGACCCTCACATTGCCAGGATATACAGATTTCTCTCTCTCTCACTGTCCGGATAGACAGATCTCTCTCTCACTGTCCGGATATACAGATCTCTATCTCTCTCTCGCTCTCTCTCTCTCACACTGTCCGGATATACAGATTCTCTCTCTCTCTCTCTCTCACCGTCAGGATATGCAGATTCTCTGTCTCTCTCTCTCTCTCACCGTCAGGATATGCAGATTCTCTCTCTCTCTCTCTCACTGTCAGGATATACAGATCTCTCTTTCCCACATGATCAGGATATGCAGATTTCTCTCTCTCTCTCTCACACTGTCAGGACATACAGATCTCTGTCTCTCTCTCTCTGTCAGGACATACAGATCTCTCTCTCACTGTCTGGATATACAGATCTCTCTCTCACACACAGTCAGTATATACAGATCACTCTCTCTCTGTCAGGATATACAGATTTTTCTCTTTGTCTCACACACACATTGTCAGAATATACAGATCTCTCTCTCTCTCACAATGTCAGGATATAAAATCTCTCCCTCTCACAATGTCAGGATATGAGACCTCTCTCCCTCACTGTGAGAGGGAGGGAGAGATCTGTATATCCTGACAGTGAGGGAGAGAGGTCTCATATCCTGACATTGTGAGAGGGAGAGATTTTATATCCTGACATTGTGAGAGAGAGAGAGAGATCTGCATATCCTGACTCTGTGTGTGTGTGTGTGTGTGTGTGTGTGTGTGTGTGTGTGTGTGTGTGTGTGTGTGTGTGAGAGAGAGAGAGAGAGAGAGAGAGAGAGAGAGATCTGCATATTCTGACAGTGAGAGTGATAGAGGGAGGGAAATCTGCATATTATCAGTGTGTGTGAGAGAGATCTGCATATCCTGACAGAAAGAGAGATAGAGAATCTGTATATCCTGACAGAGAAAGAAAGAGAGAGATCTGTGTCTCCTGACAGTGTGAGAGGGAGGGAGAGATCTGTATATCCTGACACTGTCAGGAGACACAGATCTCTCTCTTTCTTTCTCTCTCAGGATATACAGATTCTCTCTCTCTCTTTCTGTCAGGATATGCAGATCTCTCTCACACACACTGATAATATGCAGATTTCCCTCCCTCTATCACTCTCACTGTCAGGATATGCAGATCTCTCTCTCTCTCTCTTACAATGTCAGGATACAAGATCTCTCTCTCTCTCACAATGTCAGGATATACAGATCTCTCTCTCTCTCAACTGTCAGGATATACAGATTTTTCTCTTTCTCTCACATACACATTGTCAGAATATACAGATCTCTCTCTCTCTCTCACACAATGACAGGATATACAGATCTCTCTCTCTCTCTCAACCGTCAGGACATACAGATCTCTCTCTCTGTCAGGATATACAGATTTTTCTCTTTCTCTCACATACACATTGTCAGAATATACAGATCTCTCTCTCTCACAATGACAGGATATACAGATCTCTCTCTCTCACTATCCAGATATACATATCTGTCTCTCTCCTACAATATTAAGATATACGTACCTCTCTCTCTCACACTATCAGGATATACAGATCTCACTCTCTCTCTCACACAGTCAGGATATACGGATCTCTCTCTCACTCCCTCAGACACTGTCAGGATATGCAGATCTCTCTCTCTCTCTGTCAGGATACACAGATATTTATCTTTTTCTCACATACATATTGTCTGGATATACAGATCTCTCTCTCTCTTGCTCTCACACACACCGTCAGGATATGCAGATCTCTCTCTCTCTCTCACACTATCCGGATATACAAATCACTCTCTCTCTCACTGTCAGGAGACACAGATCTCTCTCTCAATGTCAGGGTATAAGATGTCTCTCTCTCACAATGTCAGGATATAAGATCGCTCTCTATCACTGTCAGGATATACAGATCTCTCTCTCTCTTTCTCACACTGTCAAGACATATAGATCTCTGTCTCTCTTACTCTCTCACACGATCAGGATATGCAGATCTCTCTCTCTTTCTCACACTGTCCGGATATACAGATCTCTCCATCTCTCTCACACTGTCAGGACATATAGATCTTTCTCTCTCTCACAATGTCAGCATATAAGATCGCTCTCTCTCAGGATATACAGAACTCTCTCTCTCACTGTCTGGATATAGAGATCTCTCTCGCTCTCTCCCTGTCAGGTTATACAGATTCTCTCTCTCTCTCTGTCGGGATATACATATTCTCTCTCTTTCTGTCAGGATATACAGATTCTCTCGCTCTCTTTCTGTCAGGATATACAGATTTTTCTCTTTCTCTCACACACATTGTCAGGATATGCAGATCTCTCTCACACACACTGTGATGATATGCAGATCTCTCTCTCACGGTCAGGGTATACATATATCTCCCTCTCTCACACTGTCAGGACATACAGACCTCTCTCTCGCTCACTCTCTCACACTGTCAGGATATGCAGATCTCTCTTTTTCTCTCTCTCTCCATATACAGATCTGTCTCTCTCTGTCAGGATATACATACCTCCCTCTCTCTCACGATATACATATCTCTCTCTCTCACTCACAGTATTCGGATATACAGTTCTCTCTCTCTCGGTGTCAGGATATGCAGATCTCTCTCTTTCTCTCTCTCTCACTGTCAGGATATAAGGTCGCTCCCTCACACTGTCAGGATATCCAGATCTCTCACTCTCTGTCAGGATATGCAGATCTCTCTCTCTCTCACTCACTATCAGGATATACAGATCTACCTCTCCCTCTCTCTCTCTCTGTGTCAGGATATACTGACCTCTCGCTCTCACGATCAGGATATCCAGATCTCTCTCTCTCACACACAGTAAGGATATACAGATCTCTCTCTCACTCTCTGTCAGGATGCAATCATTCTCTCCCTGTCAGGTTATACAGATTCTCGCTCTCTCTCTCTCTTTCGGTCACGATATAAAGATCTCTCTCCCTCTCACACTGCCAGGATATGCAGGTCTCTCTCTCGCTCACTCTCTCACACTGTCAGGATATGCAGATCGCTTTCTCTCTGTCAGGATATACAGATCTCTCTCTCTCTCTCTCTCTCTCACAATGTCAGGATACAAGATCTCTCTCTCTCTTTCTGTCAGGATATACAGACCACACTCTCTGTCGGGATATATAGATTTTACTTTTCTTCCCCCACACACACGTCGTCAGGATATACAGATCTCTCTCTCTCTCTCTCTCTCTCTGTCAGGATATACAGATTTTTCTCTTTCTCTCACACACACATTGTAAGGATATACAGATCTCTCTCTCTCACAATGACATGATACACAGATCTCTCACTCTCTGTCAGGATATACAGATCTCTCTCTCTCGCTCTCACACACACCGTCAGGATATGCAGATCCATCTCTCTCACACTATCCGAATATACATATCACTCTCACTGTCAGGATATACAGATATTTAGATTAGATTAGATTAGATTACTTACAGTGTGGAAACAGGCCCTTCGGCCCAACAAGTCCACACCGCCCCGCCGAAGCGTAACCCACCCATACCCCTACATCTGCATCTACATCTACATCTACCCCTTACCTAACACTACGGGCAATTTAGCATGGCCAATTCACCTGACCTGCACATCTTTGGACTGTGGGAGGAAACCGGAGCACCCGGAGGAAACCCACGCAGACACGGGGAGAACGTGCAAACTCCACACAGTTAGTCGCCTGAGGCGGGAAATGAACCCGGGTCTCCGGCGCTGCGAGGCAGCAGTGCTAACCACTGTGCCACCGTGCCGCCCACTCCCACTACCTCTCGCAGGCTAAGCTCACATATCTTGCTCACAATTTCAGGATATACAGATCTCTCCCCCTCTCTCACACTGTCAGGAGACACAGATCTCTCTCTCAATGTCAGGGTATAAGATTTCTCTCTCTCACAATGTCAGGATATAAGATCGCTCTCTCTCACACCGTTAGGATATACAGATCTCTCTTTCTCACACTGTCAGGAAATATAGATCTCTCTCTCTCACAATGTGAGGATATAAGATTTCTCTCTCTTGCTCTCGCTTACGATCAGGATATCCAGATCTCCCTCCCTCTTTCTCTCCCTGTCAGGTTATCCAGATTCTCTCTGTCAGGATATGAGACCTCTCTCGCTCATAACGTCAGGATATACAGATATCTCGCTCATAACGTCAGGATATACAGATCTGTCTCGCTCATAATGTCAGGATATACAGATCTGTCTCGCTCATAACGTCAGGATATACAGATCTGTCTCTCTCCCCGTCAGGATATACAGATCTGTCTCTCCCCGTCAGGATATACAGATCTGTCTCTCACGGTCAGGATATACAGATCTGTCTCTCTCCCCGTCAGGATATACGGATCTCTCTCTCCCTATCAGGATATACGGATCTGCCTCTCTCTGTCAGGATATACAGATTCTCTCTCACTGTCAGGATATATAGATCTCTCTCTCTCACACACACAGTCAGGATATTCAAATCTCTCTCTCTCACACTGTTAGGATACACATCTCTATCTCTCTGTCAGGATATACAGATCTTGGTCTCTCGCTCTCACCCACTGTCAGGATATACAGATTCTCTCTCTCTGACCCTCACATTGCCAGGATATACAGATTTCTCTCTCTCTCACTGTCCGGATAGACAGATCTCTATCTCTCTCTCTCACACTGTCCGGATATACACATTCTCTCCCTGTCAGATTATACAGATTCTCTCTCTCTCTCTGTCAGGATATACAGATTCTTTCTCTGTCAGGTTATACAGATTCTCTCCCTCTCTCCCTGTCAGGATATACAGATTCTCTCTCTCTGACCCTCACATTGCCAGGATATACAGATTTCTGTCTCTCTCACTGTCCGGACATACAGATCTCTCTCTCTCTCACTGTCAGGATATACACATTCTCTCCCTGTCAGATTATACAGATCTCTCTCTCCCTCACTGTCGGGTTATACAGATTCTCTCTCTCTCTCTCTCTCTCTCTCTCTCTCACCGTCAGGATATACAGATTCTCTCTCTCTCTCTCACAGTCAGGATATGCAGATTCTCTCTCTCTCTCACTGTCAGGATATACAGATCTCTCTTTCCCACACGATCAGGATATGCAGATTTCTCTCTCTCTCTCACACTGTCAGGACATACAGATCTCTGTCTCTCTCTCTCTGTCAGGACATACAGATCTCTCTCTCACTGTCTGGATATACAGATCTCTCTCTCACACACAGTCAGTATATACAGATCACTCTCTCTCTGTCAGGATATACAGATTTTTCTCTTTGTCTCACACACACATTGTCAGAATATACAGATCTCTCTTTCTCTCACAATGTCAGGATATACAGGTTCCTCTCTCTCACTGTCAGGATATCCAGATCTCCCTTTATCTCTCTCTTTCTCTCACAGTAAGGATATACAGATCTCTCTCTCTCTCTCTCTCTGACAGGATGTACACATTCTCTCCCTGTCAGGATATACAGATACTCTCTCTCACTATCCAGATATACATAACTCTCTCTCACACTGTCAGGATACACAGATCTCTCTCTCACTCCCTCAGACACTGTCAGAATATGCAGATCTCTCTCTCTCTCACACACACACACACACACACACACACACACACACACACAGAGTCAGGATATGCAGATCTCTCTCTTTCTCTCTCTCACACACAGTCAGGATATACAAATCTCTCTCTCTCTCTCACAATGTCAGGATATAAAATCTCTCCCTCTCACAATGTCAGGATATGAGACCTCTCTCCCTCACTGTCAGGATATACAGATCTCTCCCTCCCTCTCACACTGTCAGGAGACACAGATCTCTCTCTTTCTTTCTCTGTCAGGATATACAGATTCTCTATCTCTCTTTCTGTCAGGATATGCAGATCTCTCTCACACACACTGATAATATGCAGATTTCCCTCCCTCTATCACTCTCACTGTCAGGATATGCAGATCTCTCTCTCTCTCTCTCTTACAATGTCAGGATACAAGATCTCTCTCTCTTTCTGTCAGGATATACAGATCACACTCTCTCTGTCAGGGTATACAGATTTTTCTCTTTATCCCACACACACATTGTCAGGATATACAGATCTCTCTCTCACACTGTCAGGATATACAAATCTCTCTCTCACACTGTCAGGTTATACAGATTCTCTCTCTCTCCCTCTCTATCAGGATGTACAGATTCTCTCTCTCTGTCAGGTTATTCAGATCTCTCTCTCTCCCTATCAGGTTATACAGATTCTCTCTCTCTCACACAGTCAGTATATACAGATTTTTCTCTTTCTCTCCCACACACATTGTCAGGATATACAGATCTCTCTCACTCTCACACTATCAGAATATACAGATCTCTCTCTCTCACAATGTCAGGATATACATACCTCCCTCTCTCTCACGATATACATATCTCTCTCTCTCACAGTATTCGGATATACAGTTCTCTCTCTCTCTGTGTCAGGATATGCAGATCTCTCTCTTTCTCTCTCTCACTGTCAGGATATAAGGTCGCTCCCTCACACTGTCAGGATATACAGATCTCTCACTCTCTGTCAGGATATGCAGATCTCTCTCTCTCACTCACTATCAGGATATACAGATCTACCTCTCCCTCTCTCTCTCTCTGTGTCAGGATATACTGACCTCTCGCTCTCACGATCAGGATATCCAGATCTCTCTCTCTTACACACAGTAAGGATATACAGATCTCTCTCTCACTCTCTGTCAGGATGCAATCATTCTCTCCCTGTCAGGTTATACAGATTCTCGCTCTCGCTCACTCTCTCTTTCGGTCACGATATAAAGATCTCTCTCCCTCTCACACTGCCAGGATATGCAGGTCTCTCTCTCGCTCACTCTCTCACACTGTCAGGATATGCAGATCGCTTTCTCTCTGTCAGGATATACACATCTCTCTCTCTCTCTCTCTCACAATGTCAGGATACAAGATCTCTCTCTCTTTCTGTCAGGATATACAGATCACACTTTCTGTCGGGATATATAGATTTTACTTTTCTTCCCCCACACACGCGTCGTCAGGATATACAGATCTCTCTCTCTCTCTCTCTCTCTCTCCCTATCAGGTTATACAGATTCTCTCTCTCTCACACACACAGTGAGTATATACAGATCACTCTCTCTCTGTCAGGATATACAGAGTTTTCTCTTTCTCTCTCGCTCACAATGTCAGGATATACAGATCACTCCCTCTCTCTCACACGGTCAGGAGACACAGATCTCTCTCTCTCTCAATGTCAGGATATAAGCTTTCTCACTCTCTCAATATCAGGATATAAGATCTCTCTCTCTCTCTGTCAGAATATACAGATCTCTCTCTCTCTCTCTCCCTGTAAGGTTATACAGATTCTTCTCTGTCAGGATATACCGATCTCTCTATCTCAACTGTCAGGATATACAGATCTCTCTCTCACACACACAGTGAGTACATACAGATCTCTCTCTCTGTCAGGATATACAGACTTTTCTCTTACTCTCACACACACATTGTCAGGATATACAAATCTCCCTCTCTCAGGAAAGATAGATCTCTCTCTCTCTCACTCTCTGTCAGGATATACAGATATCTCTCTCTCTCTCACACTATCCAGATATACATATCTCTCTCTCTCCTACATTCTTAAGATATACGTATCTCTCTCTCTCACACACTATCAGGAAATGCAGATCTCTCTCTCTCTCTCTCTCTGTCAGGACAGACAGATATTTCTCTTTTTCTCACATATATATTATCTGGATATACAGATCTCTCTCTCTTGCTCTCACACACACACACACACACACACACACACCGTCAGGATATCCGATCTGTCTCTCTCTCTCTCTCACACTATCCGGTTATACATATCACTCTCTCTCTCACTGTCAGGATATACAGATATCTCACTCACAACGTCAGGATATACAGATCTCTCTCTTTCAATGTGAGGGTATAAGATTTGTCTCTCTCACAATGTCAGGATATAAGATCGCTCTCTCTCTGTCAGGATATACAGATCTCTCTCTCTCTCTCTCTCTCTCTCACAGACACTGTCCGGATATACAGATCTCTCCATCTCTGTCACGCTGTCAGGACATAGAGATCTCTCTCTCTCACAATGTCAGGATATAAGATCTCCCTCTCTCCCTCACGATCAGGATATACAGATTCCTCTCTCTCTCACTGTCAGGATATCCAGATCTCCCTCTCTCTCTTTCTCTCCCTGTCAGGTTATACAGATTCTCCCTCTCACAATGTCAGGATATACAGATCTCTCTCTCAATGTCAAGATATACGATTTCTCTCTCTCACAATGTCAGGATTTAAGATCTCTCTCTCTCTCTCACTGTCTGGATATACAGATATCTCTCTCTCTCTCTCACACACACTAAGGATAAACAGATCTCTCTCTCACGATCAGGATATACAAATTCCTTTCTCTCTCACTATCAGGATATACAGATCTCTCTCTCTCTCTCTCTCTCTCTCTCTCTCTCTGTCAGGATATACAGATCTCTCTCTCTCTCACACATACGGTCAGGATATGCAGATCTCTTTCACACACACTGTGATAATATGCAGATATCTCTCCCTCTCTCACACAGTCAGTATATACAGATTACTCTCTCTCTCTCTCTGTCAGGATATACAGATTTTTCTCTTTCTCTCACACACACATTGTAAGGATATACAGATCTCTCTCTCTCTCACAATGACATGATACACAGATCTCTCACTCTGTCAGGATATGCAGATATTTCTCTTTTTCTCACATACATATTGTCTGGATATACAGATCTCTCTCTCTCTCACAATGACATGATACACAGATCTCTCACTCTGTCAGGATATACAGATATTTCTCTTTTTCTCACATACATATTGTCTGGATATACAGATCTCTCTCTCTCGCTCTCACACACACACCGTCAGGATATGCAGATCCATCTCTCTCACACTATCCGAATATACATATCACTCTCTCTCACTCTCACTGTCAGGATATACAGATATCTTGCTCACAATTTCAGGATATACAGATCTCTCCCCCTCTCTCACACTGTCAGGAGACACAGATCTCTCTCTCAATGTCAGGGTATAAGATTTCTCTCTCTCTCAATGTCAGGATATAAGATCGCTCTCTCTCACACCGCTAGGATATACAGATCTCTCTTTCTCACACTGTCAGGAAATATAGATCTCTCTCTCTCACAATGTGAGGATATAAGATTTCTCTCTCTTGCTCTCGCTTACGATCAGGATATCCAGATCTCCCTCCCTCTTTCTCTCCCTGTCGGGTTATCCAGATTCTCTCTGTCAGGATATGAGACCTCTCTCGCTCATAACGTCAGGATATACAGATATCTCGCTCATAACGTCAGGATATACAGATCTGTCTCGCTCATAACGTCAGGATATACAGATCTGTCTCGCTCATAACGTCAGGATATACAGATCTGTCTCGCTCATAACGTCAGGATATACAGATCTGTCTCTCACAACGTCAGAACATACAGATCTCTCTCTCACGGTCAGGATATACAGATCTCTCTCTCACACACAGTCAGTATATACAGATCACTCTCTCTCTGTCAGGATATACAGATTTTTCTCTTTGTCTCACACACACATTGTCAGAATATACAGATCTCTCTCTCTCTCACAATGTCAGGATATACAGGTTCCTCTCTCTCACTGTCAGGATATCCAGATCTCCCTTTATCTCTCTCTTTCTCTCACAGTAAGGATATACAGATCTCTCTCTCTCTCTCTCTCTCTGACAGGATGTACACATTCTCTCCGTCAAGATATACAGATACTCTCTCTCACTATCCAGATATACATAACTCTCTCTCTCACACTGTCAGGATACACAGATCTCTCTCTCACTCCCTCAGACACTGTCAGGATATGCAGATCTCTCTCTTTCTCTCACACACAGTCAGGATATACAAATCTCTCTCTCTCTCTCTCTCACAATGTCAGGATATAAAATCTCTCCCTCTCACAATGTCAGGATATGAGACCTCTCTCCCTCACTGTCAGGATATACAGATCTCTCCCTCCCTCTCACACTGTCAGGAGACACAGATCTCTCTCTTTCTTTCTCTCTCAGGATAAACAGATTCTCTCCCTCTCTTTCTGTCGGGATATGCAGATCTCTCTCACACACACTGATAATATGCAGATTTCCCTCCCTCTATCACTCTCACTGTCAGGATATGCAGATCTCTCTCTCTCTCTCTTACAATGTCAGGATACAAGATCTCTCTCTCTTTCTGTCAGGATATACAGATCACACTCTCTCTGTCAGGGTATACAGATTTTTCTCTTTATCCCACACACACATTGTCAGGATATACAGATCTCTCTCACACTGTCAGGATATACAAATCTCTCTCTCACACTGTCAGGTTATACAGATTCTCGCTCTCTCCCTCTCTATCAGGATGTACAGATTCTCTCTCTCTCGCTCTGTCAGGATATACAGATCTCTCTCTCTGTCAGGTTATTCAGATCTCTCTCTCTCCCTATCAGGTTATACAGATTCTCTCTCTGTCAGGATAAACAGATTCTCTCTCTCTCACACAGTCAGTATATACAGATTTTTCTCTTTCTCTCCCACACACATTGTCAGGATATACAGATCTCTCTCACTCTCACACTATCAGAATATACAGATCTCTCTCTCTCACAATGTCAGGATACAAGATCTCTCTCTCTCTCTCTCTCTCTCTCTCTCTCACACAATGTCAGGATATACAGATCTCTCTCTCTCACTCTCGGTCAGGATACAAGTTCTCTCTCTCTCTCTCTCTGTGTCAGGTTATACAAATCTCTCTCTCCATGTCAGGATATACAGATCTCTCACTCTCTGTCAGGATATGCAGATCGCTCTCTCTCTCTCACTGTCAGGATATACATATCTCTCTCTCTCTCTTACAATGTCCAGGATACAAGATCTCTCTCTCTTTCTGTCAGGATATACAGATCATATTCTCTCTGTCGGGATATATAGATTTTTCTTTTTCTCTCACATACACGTTGTCAGGATATACAGATCTCGATCTCTCTCTCTCTCACACACAGACACACACACACACACACAGTCAGTATATACAGATCACTCTCTCTCTGTCAGGATATACAGATTTTTCTTTTTCTCTCACACACACATTGTCAGGATAGACAGATCTCTCTCGCTCACAATGTCAGGATATACAGATCACTCCCTCTCTCTCACACTGTCAGGAGACACAGATCTCTCTCTCTCTCAATGTCAGGATATAAGCTTTCTCACTCTCTCAATATCAGGATATAAGATCTCTCTCTCTCTGTCAGAATATACAGATCTCTCTCTCTCTCTCCCTGTCAGGTTATACAGATTCTTCTCTGTCAGGATATACCGATCTCTCTATCTCAACTGTCAGGATATACAGATCTCTCTCTCACACACACAGTGAGTACATACAGATCTCTCTCTCTGTCAGGATATACAGATTTTTCTTTCTCTCACACACACACACATTGTCAGGATATACAGATCTCCCTCTCTCAGGAAAGATAGATCTCTCGCTCTCAGACACACACCGTCAGGATATCAGATCTCTCTCTCTCTCTCACACTATCCGGTTATACATATCACTCTCTCTCTCACTGTCAGGATATACAGATCTCTCTCTCTCTCACACTGTCCAGAATACAGATCTCTCCATCTCTGTCACACTGTCAGGACATATAGATCTCTCTCTCTCTCACAATGTCAGGATATAAGATTTCTCTCTCTCACAATGTCAGGATAGAAGATTTCTCTCTCTCACAATGTCAGGATAGAAGATCTCTCTCTCTCACAATGTCAGGATAGAAGATCTCTCTCTCTTACGATCAGGATATACAGATTCCTCTCTCTCTCTCACTGTCAGGATATACAGGTATATTGCTCTCTCTCTCACACACAGTAAGGATACACAGATCTCTATCTCTGTCAGGATATACAGATCTCTCTCTCATAATCAGGATATACAGATTCCTTTCTCTCTCACTGTCAGGATATACAGACCTCTCTCTCTCACTGTCAGGATGTACACATTTTCTCCCTGTCCGGTTATACAGATTCGCTCTCTCCCTCTCTGTCAGGATATACAGATCTCAATCGCTCTCTCACACTGTCAGGATATACGGATCTCTCTCTCACTCCCTCAGACACTGTCAGGATATGCAGATCTCTCTCTCTCTCACACACACTGTCAGGATATGCAGATCTCTCTCTCGCTCTCTCTCTCTGTCAGGATGTACACATTCTCTCCCTGTCAGGATATACAGATTCTCTCTCACACTATCCAGATATACATAACTCTCTCTTTCTCTCACACTGTCAGGATACACAGATCTCTCTCTCACTCCCTCAGACACTGTCAGAATATGCAGATCTCTCTCTCTCTCTCACACACACACACACACACACACACACACACAGAGTCAGGATATGCAGATCTCTCTCTTTCTCTCTCAATGTCAGGATATAAAATCTCTCCCTCTCACAATGTGAGACCTCTCTCCCTCACGGTCAGAATATACAGATCTCTCTCTCTCTCACAATGTCAGGATATACAGATCTCTCTCTCTCTCACAATGTCAGGATATACAGATCTCCCTCTCTCTCAACTGTCAGGACATACAGATCTCTCTCTCTGTCAGGATATACAGATTTTTCTCTTTCTCTCACATACACATTGTCAGAATATA
This sequence comes from Chiloscyllium punctatum, assembly GCF_047496795.1. NCBI lineage: Eukaryota > Metazoa > Chordata > Chondrichthyes > Orectolobiformes > Hemiscylliidae > Chiloscyllium > Chiloscyllium punctatum. The sequence continues at coordinate 55,670,061 of NC_092770.1, read as the reverse complement.
CAGATCTCTCTCTCACACAATGACAGGATATACAGATCTCTCTCTCTCACTATCCAGATATACATATCTCTCTCTCTCCTACAATATTAAGATATACGTACCTCTCTCTCACACACACTATCAGGATATACAGATCTCACTCTCTCTCTCACACAGTCAGGATATACGGATCTCTCTCTCACTCCCTCAGACACTGTCAGGATATGCAGATCTCTCTCTCTCTCTGTCAGGATACACAGATATTTATCTTTTTCTCACATACATATTGTCTGGATATACAGATCTCTCTCTCTCTTGCTCTCACACACACCGTCAGGATATGCAGATCTCTCTCTCTCTCTCACACTATCCGGATATACAAATCACTCTCTCTCTCACTGTCAGGAGACACAGATCTCTCTCTCAATGTCAGGGTATAAGATTTCTCTCTCTCACAATGTCAGGATATAAGATCGCTCTCTCTCTGTCAGGATATACAGATCTCTCTCTATCACTGTCAGGATATACAGATCTCTCTCTCTCTTTCTCACACTGTCAAGACATATAGATCTCTGTCTCTCTTACTCTCTCACACGATCAGGATATGCAGATCTCTCTCTCTTTCTCACACTGTCCGGATATACAGATCTCTCCATCTCTCTCACACTGTCAGGACATATAGATCTTTCTCTCTCTCACAATGTCAGCATATAAGATCGCTCTCTCTCAGGATATACAGAACTCTCTCTCTCACTGTCTGGATATAGAGATCTCTCTCGCTCTCTCCCTGTCAGGTTATACAGATTCTCCCTCTCTCTCTGTCGGGATATACATATTCTCTCTCTTTCTGTCAGGATATACAGATTCTCTCGCTCTCTTTCTGTCAGGATATACAGATTTTTCTCTTTCTCTCACACACATTGTCAGGATATGCAGATCTCTCTCGCACACACTGTGATGATATGCAGATCTCTCTCTCACGGTCAGGGTATACATATATCTCCCTCTCTCACACTGCCAGGATATGCAGGTCTCTATCTCGCTCACTCTCTCACACTGTCAGGATATGCAGATCGCTTTCTCTCTGTCAGGATATACACATCTCTCTCTCTCTCTCTCTTACAATGTCAGGATACAAGATCTCTCTCTCTCTCTCTTTCTGTCAGGATATACAGATCACACTCTCTGTCGGGATATATAGATTTTACTTTTCTTCCCCCACACACACGTCGTCAGGATATACAGATCTCTCTCTCTCTCCCTATCAGGTTATACAGATTCTCTCTCTCTCACACACACAGTGAGTATATACAGATCACTCTCTCTCTGTCAGGATATACAGAGTTTTCTCTTTCTCTCTCGCTCACAATGTCAGGATATACAGATCACTCCCTCTCTCTCACACGGTCAGGAGACACAGATCTCTCTCTCTCAATATCAGGATATAAGATCTCTCTCTCCCTCTCTCTGTCAGGATATACAGATTCTCTCCCTCTCTTTCTGTCAGGATATACAGATCTCTCTCTCTCTTTCTCTCACACATATGGTCAGGATATGCAGATCTCTTTCACACACACTGTGATAATATGCAGATATCTCTCCCTCTCTCACAGTCAGTATATACAGATTACTCTCTCTCTCTCTCTGTCAGGATATACAGATTTTTCTCTTTCTCTCACACACACATTGTAAGGATATACAGATCTCTCTCTCTCACAATGACATGATACACAGATCTCTCACTCTCTGTCAGGATATGCAGATCTCTCTCTCTCGCTCTCACACACACACCGTCAGGATATGCAGATCCATCTCTCTCACACTATCCGAATATAGATATCACTCTCTCTCACTCTCACTGTCAGGATATACAGATATTTTGCTCACAATTTCAGGATATACAGATCTCTCCCCCTCTCTCACACTGTCAGGAGACACAGATCTCTCTCTCAATGTCAGGGTATAAGATTTCTCTCTCTCACACCGTTAGGATATACAGATCTCTCTTTCTCACACTGTCAGGAAATATAGATCTCTCTCTCTCACAATGTGAGGATATAAGATTTCTCTCTCTTGCTCTCGCTTACGATCAGGATATCCAGATCTCCCTCCCTCTTTCTCTCCCTGTCAGGTTATCCAGATTCTCTCTGTCAGGATATGAGACCTCTCTCGCTCATAACGTCAGGATATACAGATATCTCGCTCATAACGTCAGGATATACAGATCTATCTCGCTCATAACGTCAGGATATACAGATCTGTCTCGCTCATAATGTCAGGATATACAGATCTGTCTCGCTCATAACGTCAGGATATACAGATCTGTCTCTCACAACGTCAGGATATACAGATCTGTCTCTCCCCGTCAGGATATACAGATCTGTCTCTCCCCGTCAGGATATACAGATCTGTCTCTCCCCGTCAGGATATACAGATTCTCTCTCACTGTCAGGATATATAGATCTCTCTCTCTCACACACAGTCAGGATATTCAAATCTCTCTCTCTCACACTGTTAGGATACACATCTCTATCTCTCTGTCAGGATATACAGATCTTGGTCTCTCGCTCTCACCCACTGTCAGGATATACAGATTCTCTCTCTCTCTCAGGATATACAGATCTCTCTTTCCCACACGATCAGGACATACAGATCTCTGTCTCTCTCTCTCACTGTCAGGATATACAGATCTCTCTCTCACACACAGTCAGTATATACAGATCACTCTCTCTCTGTCAGGATATACAGATCTCGGTCTCTCGCTCTCACCCACTGTCAGGATATACAGATTCTCTCTCTCTGACCCTCACATTGCCAGGATATACAGATTTCTCTCTCTCTCACTGTCCGGATAGACAGATCTCTCTCTCACTGTCCGGATATACAGATCTCTATCTCTCTCTCGCTCTCTCTCTCTCACACTGTCCGGATATACACATTCTCTCTCTCTCTCTGTCAGATTATACAGATTCTCTCCCTCTCTCCTTGTCAGGATATACAGATTCTCTCTCTCTCTCTCTCTCTCTCACCGTCAGGATATACAGATTCTCTCTCTCTCTCTCTCTCACCGTCAGGATATGCAGATTCTCTCTCTCTCTCTCTCTCACCGTCAGGATATGCAGATTCTCTCTCTCTCTCTCACAGTCAGGATATGCAGATTCTCTCTCTCTCTCTCACAGTCAGGATATACAGATCTCTCTTTCCCACACGATCAGGATATGCAGATTTCTCTCTCTCTCTCTCACACTGTCAGGACGTACAGATCTCTCTCTCACTGTCTGGATATACAGATCTCTCTCTCACACACAGTCAGTATATACAGATCACTCTCTCTCTGTCAGGATATACAGATTTTTCTCTTTGTCTCACACACACATTGTCAGAATATACAGATCTCTCTCTCTCTCACAATGTCAGGATATAAAATCTCTCCCTCTCACAATGTCAGGATATGAGACCTCTCTCCCTCACTGTGAGAGGGAGGGAGAGATCTGTATATCCTGACAGTGAGGGAGAGAGGTCTCATATCCTGACATTGTGAGAGGGAGAGATTTTATATCCTGACATTGTGAGAGAGAGAGAGAGATCTGCATATCCTGACTCTGTGTGTGTGTGTGTGTGTGTGTGTGTGTGTGTGTGTGTGTGTGTGAGTGTGTGTGAGAGAGAGAGAGAGAGAGAGAGAGAGAGAGAGAGATCTGCATATTCTGACAGTGAGAGTGATAGAGGGAGGGAAATCTGCATATTATCAGTGTGTGTGAGAGAGATCTGCATATCCTGACAGAAAGAGAGATAGAGAATCTGTATATCCTGACAGAGAAAGAAAGAGAGAGATCTGTGTCTCCTGACAGTGTGAGAGGGAGGGAGAGATCTGTATATCCTGACACTGTCAGGAGACACAGATCTCTCTCTTTCTTTCTCTCTCAGGATATACAGATTCTCTCTCTCTCTTTCTGTCAGGATATGCAGATCTCTCTCACACACACTGATAATATGCAGATTTCCCTCCCTCTATCACTCTCACTGTCAGGATATGCAGATCTCTCTCTCTCTCTCTTACAATGTCAGGATACAAGATCTCTCTCTCTTTCTGTCAGGATATACAGATCACACTCTCTCTGTCAGGGTATACAGATTTTTCTCTTTATCCCACACACACATTGTCAGGATATACAGATCTCTCTCTCACACTGTCAGGATATACAAATCTCTCTCTCACACTGTCAGGTTATACAGATTCTCTCTCTCTCCCTCTCTATCAGGATGTACAGATTCTCTCGCTCTGTCAGGATATACAGATCTCTCTCTCTGTCAGGTTATTCAGATCTCTCTCTCTCCCTATCAGGTTATACAGATTCTCTCTCTGTCAGGATAAACAGATTCTCTCTCTCTCACACAGTCAGTATATACAGATTTTTCTCTTTCTCTCCCACACACATTGTCAGGATATACAGATCTCTCTCACTCTCACACTATCAGAATATACAGATCTCTCTCTCTCACAATGTCAGGATACAAGATCTCTCTCTCTCTCTCTCTCTCTCACACACAATGTCAGGATATACAGATCTCTCTCTCTCACTCTCGGTCAGGATATAAGTTCTCTCTCTCTCTCTCTGTGTCAGGTTATACAAATCTCTCTCTCCATGTCAGGATATACATACCTCCCTCTCTCTCACGATATACATATCTCTCTCTCTCACAGTATTCGGATATACAGTTCTCTCTCTCTCTGTGTCAGGATATGCAGATCTCTCTCTTTCTTTCTCTCTCTCTCTCTCTCACTGTCAGGATATAAGGTCGCTCCCTCACACTGTCAGGATATACAGATCTCTCACTCTCTCTCACTGTCAGGATATACAGATCTACCTCTCCCTCTCTCTCTCTCTGTGTCAGGATATACTGACCTCTCGCTCTCACGATCAGGATATCCAGATCTCTCTCGCTCTCTCACGGTCAGAATATACAGATCTCTCTCTCTCTCTCACAATGTCAGGATATACAGATCTCCCTCTCTCTCACAATGTCAGGATATACAGATCTCTCTCTCTCTCAACTGTCAGGACATACAGATCTCTCTCTCTGTCAGGATATACAGATTTTTCTCTTTCTCTCACATACACATTGTCAGAATATACAGATCTCTCTCTCTCTCTCACACAATGACAGGATATACAGATCTCTCTCTCTCTCTCTCAACCGTCAGGACATACAGATCTCTCTCTCTGTCAGGATATACAGATTTTTCTCTTTCTCTCACATACACATTGTCAGAATATACAGATCTCTCTCTCTCACAATGACAGGATATACAGATCTCTCTCTCTCACTATCCAGATATACATATCTGTCTCTCTCCTACAATATTAAGATATACGTACCTCTCTCTCTCACACTATCAGGATATACAGATCTCACTCTCTCTCTCACACAGTCAGGATATACGGATCTCTCTCTCACTCCCTCAGACACTGTCAGGATATGCAGATCTCTCTCTCTCTCTGTCAGGATACACAGATATTTATCTTTTTCTCACATACATATTGTCTGGATATACAGATCTCTCTCTCTCTTGCTCTCACACACACCGTCAGGATATGCAGATCTCTCTCTCTCTCTCACACTATCCGGATATACAAATCACTCTCTCTCTCACTGTCAGGAGACACAGATCTCTCTCTCAATGTCAGGGTATAAGATGTCTCTCTCTCACAATGTCAGGATATAAGATCGCTCTCTATCACTGTCAGGATATACAGATCTCTCTCTATCACTGTCAGGATATACAGATCACTCTCTCTCTTTCTCACACTGTCAAGACATATAGATCTCTGTCTCTCTTACTCTCTCACACGATCAGGATATGCAGATCTCTCTCTCTTTCTCACACTGTCCGGATATACAGATCTCTCCATCTCTCTCACACTGTCAGGACATATAGATCTTTCTCTCTCTCACAATGTCAGCATATAAGATCGCTCTCTCTCAGGATATACAGAACTCTCTCTCTCACTGTCTGGATATAGAGATCTCTCTCGCTCTCTCCCTGTCAGGTTATACAGATTCTCTCGCTCTCTTTCTGTCAGGATATACAGATTTTTCTCTTTCTCTCACACACATTGTCAGGATATGCAGATCTCTCTCACACACACTGTGATGATATGCAGATCTCTCTCTCACGGTCAGGGTATACATATATCTCCCTCTCTCACACTGTCAGGACATACAGACCTCTCTCTCGCTCACTCTCTCACACTGTCAGGATATGCAGATCTCTCTTTTTCTCTCTCTCTCCATATACAGATCTGTCTCTCTCTGTCAGGATATACATACCTCCCTCTCTCTCACGATATACATATCTCTCTCTCTCACTCACAGTATTCGGATATACAGTTCTCTCTCTCTCGGTGTCAGGATATGCAGATCTCTCTCTTTCTCTCTCTCTCACTGTCAGGATATAAGGTCGCTCCCTCACACTGTCAGGATATCCAGATCTCTCACTCTCTGTCAGGATATGCAGATCTCTCTCTCTCACTCACTATCAGGATATACAGATCTACCTCTCCCTCTCTCTCTCTCTGTGTCAGGATATACTGACCTCTCGCTCTCACGATCAGGATATCCAGATCTCTCTCTCTCACACACAGTAAGGATATACAGATCTCTCTCTCACTCTCTGTCAGGATGCAATCATTCTCTCCCTGTCAGGTTATACAGATTCTCGCTCTCTCTCTCTCTTTCAGTCACGATATAAAGATCTCTCTCCCTCTCACACTGTCAGGATATGCAGATCGCTTTCTCTCTGTCAGGATATACACATCTCTCTCTCTCTCTCTCTCTCTCACAATGTCAGGATACAAGATCTCTCTCTCTCTTTCTGTCAGGATATACAGATCACACTCTCTGTCGGGATATATAGATTTTACTTTTCTTCCCCCACACACACGTCGTCAGGATATACAGATCTCTCTCTCTCTCTCTCTCCCTATCAGGTTATACAGATTCTCTCTCTCTCACACACACAGTGAGTATATACAGATCACTCTCTCTCTGTCAGGATATACAGAGTTTTCTCTTTCTCTCTCGCTCACAATGTCAGGATATACAGATCACTCCCTCTCTCTCACACGGTCAGGAGACACAGATCTCTCTCTCTCAATATCAGGATATAAGATCTCTCTCTCTCTCTCTCTGTCAGGATATACAGATTCTCTCCCTCTCTTTCTGTCAGGATATACAGATCTCTCTCTCTCTTTCTCTCACACATATGGTCAGGATATGCAGATCTCTTTCACACACACTGTGATAATATGCAGATATCTCTCCCTCTCTCACAGTCAGTATATACAGATTACTCTCTCTCTCTCTCTCTCTCTCTCTCTCTCTCTCTCTGTCAGGATATACAGATTTTTCTCTTTCTCTCACACACACATTGTAAGGATATACAGATCTCTCTCTCTCACAATGACATGATACACAGATCTCTCACTCTCTGTCAGGATATACAGATCTCTCTCTCTCGCTCTCACACACACCGTCAGGATATGCAGATCCATCTCTCTCACACTATCCGAATATACATATCACTCTCTCTCACTCTCACTGTCAGGATATACAGATATCTTGCTCACAATTTCAGGATATACAGATCTCTCCCCCTCTCTCACACTGTCAGGAGACACAGATCTCTCTCTCAATGTCAGGGTATAAGATTTCTCTCTCTCACAATGTCAGGATATAAGATCGCTCTCTCTCACACCGTTAGGATATACAGATCTCTCTTTCTCACACTGTCAGGAAATATAGATCTCTCTCTCTCACAATGTGAGGATATAAGATTTCTCTCTCTTGCTCTCGCTTACGATCAGGATATCCAGATCTCCCTCCCTCTTTCTCTCCCTGTCAGGTTATCCAGATTCTCTCTGTCAGGATATGAGACCTCTCTCGCTCATAACGTCAGGATATACAGATATCTCGCTCATAACGTCAGGATATACAGATCTGTCTCGCTCATAACGTCAGGATATACAGATCTGTCTCGCTCATAACGTCAGGATATACAGATCTGTCTCTCTCCCCGTCAGGATATACGGATCTCTCTCTCCCTATCAGGATATACGGATCTGCCTCTCTCTGTCAGGATATACAGATTCTCTCTCACTGTCAGGATATATAGATCTCTCTCTCTCACACACACAGTCAGGATATTCAAATCTCTCTCTCTCACACTGTTAGGATACACATCTCTATCTCTCTGTCAGGATATACAGATCTTGGTCTCTCGCTCTCACCCACTGTCAGGATATACAGATTCTCTCTCTCTCTCACTGTCAGGATATACAGATCTCTCTCTCACACACAGTCAGTATATACAGATCACTCTCTCTCTGTCAGGATATACAGATCTCGGTCTCTCGCTCTCACCCACTGTCAGGATATACAGATTCTCTCTCTCTGACCCTCACATTGCCAGGATATACAGATTTCTCTCTCTCTCACTGTCCGGACATACAGATCTCTCTCTCTCTCACTGTCAGGATATACACATTCTCTCCCTGTCAGATTATACAGATCTCTCTCTCCCTCACTGTCGGGTTATACAGATTCTCTCTCTCTCTCTCTCTCTCTCTCTCTCTCTCTCACCGTCAGGATATACAGATTCTCTCTCTCTCTCTCACAGTCAGGATATGCAGATTCTCTCTCTCTCTCACACTGTCAGGACATACAGATCTCTGTCTCTCTCTCTCTGTCAGGACATACAGATCTCTCTCTCACTGTCTGGATATACAGATCTCTCTCTCACACACAGTCAGTATATACAGATCACTCTCTCTCTGTCAGGATATACAGATTTTTCTCTTTGTCTCACACACACATTGTCAGAATATACAGATCTCTCTCTCTCTCACAATGTCAGGATATACAGGTTCCTCTCTCTCACTGTCAGGATATCCAGATCTCCCTTTATCTCTCTCTTTCTCTCACAGTAAGGATATACAGATCTCTCTCTCTCTCTCTCTGACAGGATGTACACATTCTCTCCCTGTCAGGATATACAGATACTCTCTCTCACTATCCAGATATACATAACTCTCTCTCTCACACTGTCAGGATACACAGATCTCTCTCTCACTCCCTCAGACACTGTCAGAATATGCAGATCTCTCTCTCTCTCACACACACACACACACACACAGAGTCAGGATATGCAGATCTCTCTCTTTCTCTCTCTCACACACAGTCAGGATATACAAATCTCTCTCTCTCTCTCACAATGTCAGGATATAAAATCTCTCCCTCTCACAATGTCAGGATATGAGACCTCTCTCCCTCACTGTCAGGATATACAGATCTCTCCCTCCCTCTCACACTGTCAGGAGACACAGATCTCTCTCTTTCTTTCTCTGTCAGGATATACAGATTCTCTATCTCTCTTTCTGTCAGGATATGCAGATCTCTCTCACACACACTGATAATATGCAGATTTCCCTCCCTCTATCACTCTCACTGTCAGGATATGCAGATCTCTCTCTCTCTCTCTCTTACAATGTCAGGATACAAGATCTCTCTCTCTTTCTGTCAGGATATACAGATCACACTCTCTCTGTCAGGGTATACAGATTTTTCTCTTTATCCCACACACACATTGTCAGGATATACAGATCTCTCTCTCACACTGTCAGGATATACAAATCTCTCTCTCACACTGTCAGGTTATACAGATTCTCTCTCTCTCCCTCTCTATCAGGATGTACAGATTCTCTCTCTCTGTCAGGTTATTCAGATCTCTCTCTCTCCCTATCAGGTTATACAGATTCTCTCTCTCTCACACAGTCAGTATATACAGATTTTTCTCTTTCTCTCCCACACACATTGTCAGGATATACAGATCTCTCTCACTCTCACACTATCAGAATATACAGATCTCTCTCTCTCACAATGTCAGGATATACATACCTCCCTCTCTCTCACGATATACATATCTCTCTCTCTCACAGTATTCGGATATACAGTTCTCTCTCTCTCTGTGTCAGGATATGCAGATCTCTCTCTTTCTCTCTCTCACTGTCAGGATATAAGGTCGCTCCCTCACACTGTCAGGATATACAGATCTCTCACTCTCTGTCAGGATATGCAGATCTCTCTCTCTCACTCACTATCAGGATATACAGATCTACCTCTCCCTCTCTCTCTCTCTGTGTCAGGATATACTGACCTCTCGCTCTCACGATCAGGATATCCAGATCTCTCTCTCTTACACACAGTAAGGATATACAGATCTCTCTCTCACTCTCTGTCAGGATGCAATCATTCTCTCCCTGTCAGGTTATACAGATTCTCGCTCTCGCTCACTCTCTCTTTCGGTCACGATATAAAGATCTCTCTCCCTCTCACACTGCCAGGATATGCAGGTCTCTCTCTCGCTCACTCTCTCACACTGTCAGGATATGCAGATCGCTTTCTCTCTGTCAGGATATACACATCTCTCTCTCTCTCACTCTCTGTCAGGATATACAGATATCTCTCTCTCACACTATCCAGATATACATATCTCTCTCTCTCCTACATTCTTAAGATATACGTACCTCTCTCTCTCACACACTATCAGGAAATGCAGATCTCTCTCTCTCTCTCTCTCTCTGTCAGGACAGACAGATATTTCTCTTTTTCTCACATATATATTATCTGGATATACAGATCTCTCTCTCTCGCTCTCACACACACACACACACACACACACACACACACACACACACACACACACACACACACACACACCGTCAGGATATCCGATCTGTCTCTCTCTCTCTCACACTATCCGGTTATACATATCACTCTCTCTCTCACTGTCAGGATATACAGATATCTCACTCACAACGTCAGGATATACAGATCTCTCTCTTTCAATGTGAGGGTATAAGATCTCTCTCTCTCACAATGTCAGGATATAAGATCTCCCTCTCTCCCTCACGATCAGGATATACAGATTCCTCTCTCTCTCACTGTCAGGATATCCAGATCTCCCTCTCTCTCTTTCTCTCCCTGTCAGGTTATACAGATTCTCCCTCTCACAATGTCAGGATATACAGATCTCTCTCTCAATGTCAAGATATACGATTTCTCTCTCTCACAATGTCAGGATTTAAGATCTCTCTCTCTCTCTCACTGTCTGGATATACAGATATCTCTCTCTCTCTCTCACACACACTAAGGATAAACAGATCTCTCTCTCACGATCAGGATATACAAATTCCTTTCTCTCTCACTATCAGGATATACAGATCTCTCTCTCTCTCTCTCTCTCTCTCTCTCTGTCAGGATATACAGATCTCTCTCTCTCTCTCTTTCTCTCACACATACGGTCAGGATATGCAGATCTCTTTCACACACACTGTGATAATATGCAGATATCTCTCCCTCTCTCACACAGTCAGTATATACAGATTACTCTCTCTCTCTCTCTCTCTCTGTCAGGATATACAGATTTTTCTCTTTCTCTCACACACACATTGTAAGGATATACAGATCTCTCTCTCTCTCTCTCACAATGACATGATACACAGATCTCTCACTCTCTGTCAGGATATGCAGATCTCTCTCTCTCTGTCAGGATATACAGATATTTCTCTTTTTCTCACATACATATTGTCTGGATATACAGATCTCTCTCTCTCGCTCTCACACACACACCGTCAGGATATGCAGATCCATCTCTCTCACACTATCCGAATATACATATCACTCTCTCTCACTCTCACTGTCAGGATATACAGATATCTTGCTCACAATTTCAGGATATACAGATCTCTCCCCCTCTCTCACACTGTCAGGAGACACAGATCTCTCTCTCAATGTCAGGGTATAAGATTTCTCTCTCTCTCAATGTCAGGATATAAGATCGCTCTCTCTCACACCGTTAGGATATACAGATCTCTCTTTCTCACACTGTCAGGAAATATAGATCTCTCTCTCTCACAATGTGAGGATATAAGATTTCTCTCTCTTGCTCTCGCTTACGATCAGGATATCCAGATCTCCCTCCCTCTTTCTCTCCCTGTCGGGTTATCCAGATTCTCTCTGTCAGGATATGAGACCTCTCTCGCTCATAACGTCAGGATATACAGATATCTCGCTCATAACGTCAGGATATACAGATCTGTCTCGCTCATAACGTCAGGATATACAGATCTGTCTCTCACAACGTCAGAACATACAGATCTCTCTCTCACGGTCAGGATATACAGATCTCTCTCTCACACACAGTCAGTATATACAGATCACTCTCTCTCTGTCAGGATATACAGATTTTTCTCTTTGTCTCACACACACATTGTCAGAATATACAGATCTCTCTCTCTCTCACAATGTCAGGATATACAGGTTCCTCTCTCTCACTGTCAGGATATCCAGATCTCCCTTTATCTCTCTCTTTCTCTCACAGTAAGGATATACAGATCTCTCTCTCTCTCTCTCTCTCTGACAGGATGTACACATTCTCTCTGTCAGGATATACAGATACTCTCTCTCACTATCCAGATATACATAACTCTCTCTCTCACACTGTCAGGATACACAGATCTCTCTCTCACTCCCTCAGACACTGTCAGGATATGCAGATCTCTCTCTTTCTCTCACACACAGTCAGGATATACAAATCTCTCTCTCTCTCTCACAATGTCAGGATATAAAATCTCTCCCTCTCACAATGTCAGGATATGAGACCTCTCTCCCTCACTGTCAGGATATACAGATCTCTCCCTCCCTCTCACACTGTCAGGAGACACAGATCTCTCTCTTTCTTTCTCTCTCAGGATAAACAGATTCTCTCCCTCTCTTTCTGTCGGGATATGCAGATCTCTCTCACACACACTGATAATATGCAGATTTCCCTCCCTCTATCACTCTCACTGTCAGGATATGCAGATCTCTCTCTCTCTCTCTTACAATGTCAGGATACAAGATCTCTCTCTCTTTCTGTCAGGATATACAGATCACACTCTCTCTGTCAGGGTATACAGATTTTTCTCTTTATCCCACACACACATTGTCAGGATATACAGATCTCTCTCACACTGTCAGGATATACAAATCTCTCTCTCACACTGTCAGGTTATACAGATTCTCGCTCTCTCCCTCTCTATCAGGATGTACAGATTCTCTCTCTCTCGCTCTGTCAGGATATACAGATCTCTCTCTCTGTCAGGTTATTCAGATCTCTCTCTCTCCCTATCAGGTTATACAGATTCTCTCTCTGTCAGGATAAACAGATTCTCTCTCTCTCACACAGTCAGTATATACAGATTTTTCTCTTTCTCTCCCACACACATTGTCAGGATATACAGATCTCTCTCACTCTCACACTATCAGAATATACAGATCTCTCTCTCTCACAATGTCAGGATACAAGATCTCTCTCTCTCTCTCTCTCTCTCTCTCTCTCACACAATGTCAGGATATACAGATCTCTCTCTCTCACTCTCGGTCAGGATACAAGTTCTCTCTCTCTCTCTCTCTGTGTCAGGTTATACAAATCTCTCTCTCCATGTCAGGATATACAGATCTCTCACTCTCTGTCAGGATATGCAGATCGCTCTCTCTCTCTCACTGTCAGGATATACATATCTCTCTCTCTCTCTTACAATGTCCAGGATACAAGATCTCTCTCTCTTTCTGTCAGGATATACAGATCATATTCTCTCTGTCGGGATATATAGATTTTTTCTTTTTCTCTCACATACACGTTGTCAGGATATACAGATCTCGATCTCTCTCTCTCTCACACACAGACACACACACACACACACAGTCAGTATATACAGATCACTCTCTCTCTGTCAGGATATACAGATTTTTCTTTTTCTCTCACACACACACATTGTCAGGATAGACAGATCTCTCTCGCTCACAATGTCAGGATATACAGATCACTCCCTCTCTCTCACACTGTCAGGAGACACAGATCTCTCTCTCTCTCAATGTCAGGATATAAGCTTTCTCACTCTCTCAATATCAGGATATAAGATCTCTCTCTCTCTGTCAGAATATACAGATCTCTCTCTCTCTCTCCCTGTCAGGTTATACAGATTCTTCTCTGTCAGGATATACCGATCTCTCTATCTCAACTGTCAGGATATACAGATCTCTCTCTCACACACACAGTGAGTACATACAGATCTCTCTCTCTGTCAGGATATACAGATTTTTCTTTCTCTCACACACACACACATTGTCAGGATATACAGATCTCCCTCTCTCAGGAAAGATAGATCTCTCGCTCTCAGACACACACCGTCAGGATATCAGATCTCTCTCTCTCTCACACTATCCGGTTATACATATCACTCTCTCTCTCACTGTCAGGATATACAGATCTCTCTCTCTCTCACACTGTCCAGAATACAGATCTCTCCATCTCTGTCACACTGTCAGGACATATAGATCTCTCTCTCTCACAATGTCAGGATAGAAGATTTCTCTCTCTCACAATGTCAGGATATAAGATCTCTCTCTCTTACGATCAGGATATACAGATTCCTCTCTCTCTCTCACTGTCAGGATATACAGGTATATTGCTCTCTCTCTCACACACAGTAAGGATACACAGATCTCTATCTCTGTCAGGATATACAGATCTCTCTCTCATAATCAGGATATACAGATTCCTTTCTCTCTCACTGTCAGGATATACAGACCTCTCTCTCTCACTGTCAGGATGTACACATTTTCTCCCTGTCCGGTTATACAGATTCGCTCTCTCCCTCTCTGTCAGGATATACAGATCTCAATCGCTCTCTCACACTGTCAGGATATACGGATCTCTCTCTCACTCCCTCAGACACTGTCAGGATATGCAGATCTCTCTCTCTCTCACACACACTGTCAGGATATGCAGATCTCTCTCACACACACAGTGATGATATGCAGATCTCTCTCTCACTCACTATCAGGATATACAGATCTCTCTCTCTCTCTGTGTCAAGATATACTGACCTTCCTCTCTCACGATCAGGATATCCAGATCTCTCCCTCTCTTACACACAGTAAGGATATACAGATCTCTCTCTCTCACTCTCTGTCAGGATGCACACATTCTCTTCCTGTCAGGTTATACAGATTCTCACTCTCTCTCTGTCAGGATAAAGAGACTCTCTCTCTCTCTGTCAGGATATACATACCTCTCTCTCTCTTACAATGTCAGGATACAAGATCTCTCTCACTCTCTGTCAGGATATACAGATCTCTCTCTCTCTCACACTGTCAGGTTATACAGATTCTCTCTCTCTCTCCCTCTCTGTCAGGATGTACAGATTCGCGCGCTCTCTCTCTCTCTCTCTCTCTCTGTCAGGATATACAGATCTCTCTCTCTCTCTATCAGGATAAACAGATTCTCCCTCTCTCACACAGTCAGTATATACAGATCACTCTCTCTCTGTCAGGATATACAGATCTCGCTCACTCTCACACTATCAGAATATACCGATCTCTCTCGCTCACAATGTCAGGATGCAAGATCTCTCTCTCTCACAATGTCAGGATATACATATCTGTCTCTCTCTCACACTCTGTGTCAGGATATACAGATCACTCCCTCTCTCTCTCACTGTCAGGATTTACAGATCTCTCTCTCTTTCACAATGTCAGGATATAAGACCTCTCTCTTTCTGTCAGGATATACAGATCTCTCTCTCACTATCAGGATATAAGATCTCTCTCTCTCTCTTTCTCTGTCAGAATACACAGATCTCTCTCTCTCTCCGTCAGGTTATACAGATTCTTCTGTCAGTATATACCAATCTCTCTCTCGCAACTGTCAGGATATACAGATGTCTCTCTCTCACACACAGTGAGTACATACAGATCTCTCTCTCTGTCAGGACATACAGATTTTTCTCTTTCTCTCACATACACATTGTCAGGATATACAGATCTCTCTCTCTCACAATGACAGGATATACAGATCTCTTTCTTTCTCTCTCTCACTATCCAGATATACATATTTCTCTCTCTCCTACATTATTAAGATATACGTACCTCTCTCTCTCACACTGTCAGGATATGCAGATCTCTCTCTCTCTGTCAGGATATACAGATATTTCTCTTTTTCTCACATACATATTGTCTGGATATACAGATCTCTCTCTCTCTCGCTCTCACACGCACACCGTCAGGATATCAGATCTCTCTCACATACTATCCGGATATACATATCACTCTCTCTCTCACTGTCAGGATATACAGATATCTCGCTCACAACGTCAGGATATACAGATCTCTCTCTCTTAATGTCAGGGTATAAGATTTGTCTCTCACAATGTCAGGATATACAGATCTCGCTCTCTCTCTCACTGTCAGGATATACAGATCTCTCTCTCTCACAACGTCAGGATAGAAGATCTCTCTCTCTCTCGCTCTCTCTTACAATCAGGATATATGGATTCCTCTCTCTCTCTTTCTCATTCTCTCCCTGTCAGGTTATACAGATTCTCTCTCTCCTTGTCAGGTTATACAGATTCTCTCTCTCTCTGTGTCAGGAAATACAGATCTTTCTCTCTCTGTCAGGATATACAGGTCTTTCTCTCTCTCTCACACTGTCAGGATATACAGATCTCTCACTCTCTCTCACGATCAGGATATACAGATTCCTCTCTCTCTCACTGTCAGGATATCCAGATCTCCCTCTCTCTCTCTGTCAGGATGTACACATTCTCTCCCTGTCAGGATATACAGATTCTCTCCCTCTCTTTTTGTCAGGACATACAGATCTCTCTCTCCCCCTCTCTTTCTCTGTCAGGAAGTACAGATTTTTCTCTTTTTCTTTCACACACATTGTCAGGATATACAGATTTCTCTCCCTCACTGTCAGGTTATACAGATCTCTCTCTCGCTCACTCTCTCACTATCAGGATATACAGATTTCTCTCTCACACTGTCAGGACATAGAGATCTCTGTCTCTCTCACACTGTCAGGACATTAGGTCTCTCTCTCTCTCTGTGTCAGGATAAACAGATTCTCTCTCTCTCCCTCTTTTGTCAGGATATACAGATACACTCTCTCTCTCTCTCTGTTACAGATTCTCTCTCACACTATCTGGATATAGTTAAAAATCACACAACACCAGGTTATAGTCCAACAGCTTTAATTGGAAGCACACTAGCTTTCAGAGCGACGCTCCTTCATCAGGTGATTGTGGAGGGCTCGATTGTAACACAGAATTTATAGCAAAAATTTGCAGTGTGATGTAACTGAAATTATACATTGAAAAACTGATTGTCTGTTAAGCCTTTCATCTGTTAGAATACAGTGATAGTTTCACTTCTTTCATGTGTAAGAAGTAATACAGATCCCTCTCTCACTGTCAGGAGATACAGATCTCTCTCTCACACACACTGTCATATTCATATTCATATGTCAAATACATATTCTCTCTCTCAGGATATACAGGATATTCTCTCCCACTCCTTCTGTCGGGATATACAGATTTCTCTCTCTGTCAGGATATACAGATTCTCCCTCTCTCTCTCACTGTCAGGAAAAACAGATCTCTCTCTCTCTCTCTCTCTCTCTCTGTCAGGATATACAGATTCGCACTGTCAGGATATACAGATTCTCTCTCTCTCTGGATATATAGATTCTCTCCCACTCCTTCTGACAGGATATATAGATCTCTCTCTCTCTCTGTCAGAGATATATAGGTCTCGGTCTCTCTCTCTGTCAGGATGTACAGATTCTCCCCCTCTCTCTCGGTCAGGAAATATAGATCTCTCTCTCTCACTGTCAGGATATCCAGATATCTCTCTCTCTGCCAGGATATCCAGAACACTCTCTCTCTCTCTCTCTCTCTCTGTCAGGATATACAGGTCTCTCTCTCTCTCTCACACTGTCAGGAAATACAGATCTCTCTCTCACTGTCAGGAAATCCAGATATCTCTCTCTCACTGTCAGGATATCCAGATATCGCTCTCTAGGTCAGGATATACAGATCGCTCTCTAGGTCAGGATATACAGATCGCTCTCTAGGTCAGGATATACAGATCGCTCTCTAGGTCAGGATATACAGATCGCTCTCTAGGTCAGGATATACAGATCGCTCTCTAGGTCAGGATATACAGATCGCTCTCTAGGTCAGGATATACAGATCGCTCTCTAGGTCAGGATATACAGATTCTCTCTCTCTCTCTGTCAGGATATACAGATTCTCTCCCTCTCTTTCTGTCAGGATATACAGATCGCTTTCTCTCTCTGTCAGGATATACAGATCTCTCTCCCTCTCACTGGCAGGATATACAGATCTCTCACACTCTCACACTGTCTGGATATACAGATCTCTCTCTCTCTTACAATGTCAAGATATAAGAACTTTCTCTCTCTCGGTGTCAGGATATACAGATCTCTCTCTCTCACACTCTCCGGATATACCTATCTCTCTCTCTCTCACACACTATCAGGATATAGACATTTCTCTCTCTCACACTGTCAGGATACACAGATCTCACTCTCTCTCTCCCTCTGACACTGTCAGGATATATAGATTTTTCTCTTTCTCTCACACACACACTGTCTGGATATACAGATCTCTCTCACTCTCACACTGCCAGGATATACAGATCTCTCTCTCTCTCACTATCAGGATATGCAGATCTCTCTCTCTCACACCATCAGGATATACAGAGCTCTCTCTCTTACACACACTGTTAGGATATATAGATCGCTCCCTCTCTCTCACTGTCAGGATATACAGATCGCTCCCTCTCTCACAGTGTCAGGGTATACAGATCTCCCCCTCTCTCTCACACACAGTCAGGATATACAGATCTCCCTCACAATGTCAAGATGTGAGATCTCTCTCACAATGTCAAGGTATGAGATCTCTCTCTCTCTCTCTCTCACTATCAGGATATACAGATCTCTCTCTCTGTCAGGATATACAGAATCTATCTCTCTCTCTCACACAAACTGTCAGCATATACAGATCTCTCTCTCACACACTGTCAGGATAAACAGATTTTTTTCTCTCTCTCACTGTCAGGATATACAGATCTCTCTCTCTCTCTCACACTGTCAGACATAAGTTCTCTCTCTCTTACACTATCAGGATATGCAGATCTCTCTCTCTCACCCTGTCAGGATACACAGATCTCTCTCTCTCACACACACACACACACATTGTCAGGGTGTACAAATCTCTCTCTCTATCATAGACACACACACTGTCAGCATATACAGATCTCTCTGTCTCTCACACTGTCATAAAACATAGAACAATGGAGTCAGCTATTACAAGGGGGCATAGCTTTAAATTAAGGGGGGTAGATATAGGACTGATGTTAGGGGTAGGTTCTTCACTCAGCGAGTCGTAAGTTCATGGAATGCCCTGCCAGTAGCAGTAGTGGACTCTCCCTCTTTATGGGTATTTAAGCGGGCATTGGATAGGTATATGGAGGATAGTGGGTTAGTGTAGGTTAGGTGGGCTTTGATCGGCGCAACATCGAGGGCCGAATGGCCTGTACTGCGCTGTAATGTTCTATGTTCTATGTTCTAATACAGAGCAGAACAGGCTCTTCGGCCGTCGATGTTGTGCCAACCTGTGAACTCATCTAAGCACACCACCCAACACTATCCCATCATCATCTATACACTTATCCAATGCTTGTTTAAATGTCCCTAATGTATCTCAGTTAACTACATTGGCAGGCAGGGCATTCCAAGCCCTGACCACTCTCTGACGTCTGTCTCAAGTCTATCAGCCCTCAATTTGCAGTAATGCCCCCTCATACAAGCAGACATCATCATCTTAGGAAAAAGACTCTCACAGATTACCCTATCTAATCCTCTCATCATCTTGTATGCCTCGATCAAATCCCCTCTTAACCTTCTTCTCTCCAATGAGAACAGATCCAAGTCAGTCAGCCTTTCCTCATAAGACCTTCGCTCTAGACCAGGCAACATCCTGGCAAATTTCCTCTGCACCTTTTCCAATGCTTCCACATCCTTCCTGCAATGGGGTGACCAGAACTGTATACAATATTCCAAGTTTGGCCGCAGTAACAGCATGACATCATGGCTCCAGAACTCAATCCCTCTACCAATGAAATAACACACTGTATGCTTTCTCAACAGCGCTATCCACTTGGGTGGCAACTTTCAGGGATCTATGTACATGGACACCAAGATCCCTCTGCACATCCACACTACCAAGAATCTTTTCATTGACCCAGTATTCTGCCTTCCTGTTATTCTTCCCAAAGGTGAATCACCTCACATTTAGCTGCATTGAACTCCATTTGCCACCTCTCAGCCCAATTCTGCAATTTATCCAAGTACCCCTTCAACATTCTTGCATACTGTCCACTACTCCACCAACTTTAGTGTCATCGGCAAGCTTACTAACCCATCTATGCCTGCGTCTAAGTTATTCATAAAAATGACAAACAGCAGTGGTCCCAAAACAGATCCTTGTGGCACACCACTAGTAACTGGACTCCAGGCTGAATATTTTCCATTAACCACCACTCACTGCCTTCTTACAGAAAGCCAGTTCCTCAGCCAAACTGTTTAATCACCCTCAATCCCATGCCTCTACATTTTCTCCAACAGCCTACCATATGGAACCTTATCAAAGGCTTTACTAAAGTCCATGTATACCACATCAACTGCCCTACCCTCATCCATATGCATGGTCACCTTCTCAAAAAACTCAATGAGGTTTGAGAGATATGACCTGCCCATAACAAAACCATGTTGACTATCTGCAATCAAATTGTTGCTTGCTAGATGATTATAAATCTTATCTCTTATAATCCTTTCCAAAACTTTTCCTACAACAGATGTAAGGCTCACTGGTCTATAATTACCTAGGTCATCTCTACTGCCCTTCTTGAACAAGGGCACAACATTTGTAATTCTCCAGTGCTTTGGTACTAAACCTGTAGACAATGACGACTCAAAGATAAAGGCCAAAGGCTCCAACAGCTCCTCCCCTGCATCCCAGAGAATCCTCCGATAAATCCCATTCAGGCCCAGGGGACTTGCCTACTTTCACTCCTCGAGTTGATAACACCTCTTCCTTACTAACCTCAATCCTTTCTAGTCTAATATCTCAGATCTCATTTTCTCCTCTACAATATTCTCCTTCTCCTGAGTGAAAACAGATGAGAAATGTTCATTTAGCACCTCCACAGGGTCCACACACAATTTTGCTTCTGTCTTTGACTGGCCCTATTCCTACCCTAGTCATTCTTTTATTCCTCACATCCCTATAGAAAGCTTTAGGGTTGTCCTTTATTCTACCTGCTAAAGACTGCTCATGTCCTCTCCTTGTCCTTCTTAACTCTCTCTTTAAATCCTTCCTAGCTAATCTGTAACTCTCCATCGCCTCATCTGAACCACTTCGTCTCAACGTCACTTAAGCCTCCTTCTTCTGCTTAACAAGAGATGTAATTTCTTTAGTAAACCACGGTTCCCTTACCTTATCACTTCCTCCCTGCCTGACAGGGACAAAGTCACGCAATATCTGTTCCTTAAACCAGCTCCACATTTCGACTGTCCCCACCCCCTGCATTTTGCTACCCCATTCTATGCATCCTAAGTCTCGCCTAATCACATTATATTGTCATCCCCCCATCTATAAATCTTGCCCTGTGGCATGTGCCTAACCCTTTCCATCACTAAACTAAACATAACTGAATTATGGTCACCTACCGAATAGGTGAGGTGCTCACCTACCACTAAATCAAACACCTGGCCTGGTTCATTACCAAGCACTAGATCCAGTGTGGCCACTTTCTCTCATAAGCTGTCATGACGTGTAGATCTCTTTCTCACTCTCACACACATGCTATCAGGATATATAGATGTTTCACTCTCTCACACATGCTGTGATGATATACAGGTCTCACTTTCACATTCACACGCTATCAGGATATACAGAGCTCCCTCTCCCTCTCACACACACTATTAGGAGACACGATCTTCCTCAGACACACAGAGTCAGGATATTCAGAATTCTCTCTCTCACACACATGCTGAGGGGATATACAGATCACTCTGTCTCTCGCTCTCTCTGTCATACACACACACACACACACACACACACACACACACACACACAGAGTCAGGAAATACACGTCTCTATCTCACTCACTCACATACTTCAGGACATACAGATCACTTTCTCTCATATGCTGTCAGGGTATACAGATGCTTCCCTCTCACACGCATGGGATCAAGATATATAGATCTCTCTCTCTCACACACATACAAAGTCTGTCAGGATATATAGACCTCATGCACGTACTCACACTGTCAGCTTATACAAATCTCTTGCGCTTTCTCTGTCTCTCTCACACACACACACACTATCAGAATATACAGATGTCTGACTCTCTCATATGCTTTCAGAGTTTACAGATTTCTCTCTCTCTCATATACACACACAAACACACATACACACGCACAATCTTTCTCACATACATGTTGTCAGGATATATAATCTCTCTCACACATGTGCTGTCAGAATGTACACATAACTCTCACTCACACATGTTGTCATAACATACAGATCTCTCTCTCTCATGCTGTCAGGATATCCAGATCTCTCTCACACACACACACTTTCAGGATATATAGATCTCTCTCTCTTACACACACACGCTGTCAGGACAAATAGATCTAGCGCTCTCTCTCTCTCTCTCTCTCTCTCTCTCACACACACACACATGCTGTCAGCATATATAGATCTTTCTTTCTCTCTCACACACACATAGGCTGTCAGGATACAGAGATCTCTGTCTCTTTCTCTCTCTCTCACACACACACACAGACACACAGAACATAACAGTGCAGTACAGGCCTTGCAGACCAACTCTGCAGCTTGTCAGTGTCTGTCTCTAATCTGCATCACTATCCACAGCTCCACCAACCTTAGTGTCATCCGCGTAATTACTAACCCATCCTTCCTCGCCTTCATCTCAATTATTTATAAAAAATACAAACAGCAGTGGCCCCAGATCCTTGCAGTACACCACTAGTAACTGAACTCCAGGACGAACATTTCCTATCAACCACCACACACTGCAATGACAGAGCGGTCTCCCTCACACACAGGCTAACAAGATACACAGATCTCTGTCTCTCACACACTCACTCACTCTCTCTCTCTCTCTCTCACACACACACACACACACAGGATATACAGATCTCTCTTGTGCACACACAGGCTGTCAGGAGATACAGATCTTCCTTTTTCATTCATATACGTTATCAGGATTTTCAAATGTCTCTCTCTCTGTCTTACACGCACGCTGTCAGGACAAACAGATCTATCTCCCTTTCTCTCTCACACACTGCCAGGATATAGAGATCTCCCTCACAAACATGCTGCTGTGATACACAGACCACTCTCACTCACTAACACGCTGTCAGGATACACAGATCACTCTCTTTCACATACCCTGTCAGGATACACAGATCAGTCTGCCTCACAAACATGTTGTCAGGATACACAGATCACTCTCTCTTGCACACGTTGTCACAACATGCAGATCTCTCTCACTTGCTGTGAGATTAGATTAGATTCCCTACAGTGGAAACAGGCCCTTCGGCTCAACAATTTCACACCGAACCTCCAAAGAGTAGCCCACCCAGATCCGTTCCCCTACCCCATATTTACCCCTGATGAATGCACCTAGAACTATGGGCAATTTAACATGGCCAATTCACCTGACTTGCACATCTTTTGGATTCTGGGAGGAACCCGGAGCAAACCCACGCAGACACGGGGAGAATGTGCAAACTCCACACAGACAGTCGCCCAAGGTAGGAATCAAACCTGGGTCCCTGGCGCTGTGAGGCAGCAGTGCTAACCATTGAGTCACTGTGCCATCCTGTCAGGATACATCAATTTCTCTTTCTCACATGCTATCAGGATAAACAGGTCTCTCTCTTTCTCACACACACACCACAGAAGTGTGATATATTGATCAGAATTTACCTTTACATGTCTGTAAATACTTCAGGCCAGCGGCATAACCCAGTGCATCACCATTTCTCCAAAGTGGGCAGTGCCTGGTACTTTACCTGCTGCTTCATTGTTTTGGTGTCCCATAAGAGGAGATCACCTGGAACCAGGTTAACTCCCTTATCTCCTGTTTCAACCACTGTCCCCAGTTTGGTGCTTGGAGCAGCTGAGGAGCAAACAAATGATGCACCACTCGGACTACAAGATAGAGACAAGATTCTGTTGGATACAAAGAAAGGCAGCAAGTTAAGAAATATCCCAGAGAATCCTGACCCAAACATACAACTTAAGAAACAACACTTTTCCTTTTCTACATTCTTTACTGGGATGTGGACAGATCAGCATTTGTTGCATTTCAACTGAGTGACTTGCCAAGCCATCTTAAGGAGCAGTTAAGATCAACTATATTTCTGTGGATCTGGAATTACACAAGGCAAACCAGCTAAGGATTTACTTCCCTGAAGGACATTGGTGAACCAGACCAATTTTTATAATCAATCATGGCTGTTGTCATTACTAAGCTTAGTTTTTAATTCCAGATTTATTGTTGGATTTCAAATTTATCAACTAGAATTTCAGCCTACATTCCCAAAGCATTAACTCAGGACGCTGAATTACTCAGCCTTATCATTACTTATAATGATACATCGGGAAATATTTCCGATCACTTCAAATCTCTGCCCCTCGCCACTGATTTCTCTGATAAGGGAAATAGACCATTCCCATCCATCTGATCACAGCCCCTTACAACTTTCAACTTTTCAAACAAATTTCCCATTAGCCAGTCCTACCTCAAGACAAATAATGGCAGCTCATCCAATCGTTTCTATTATTTACACGTTTCCAGTCCTGGCAACTTCCTTGTAAATGTCCTCATTCCTGTAGTTACATCCTTTTTGTAACGATGTGACCAGATTGCACAGATATTCAAGTTGTGGTCTAATGAATTATTCAGTCCCAGCTCTTATATTCAGTTCCATGGCTAATAAAGGAGCCCTTCTACCACTTTAATCATCATATTGACCTATTCTGCTACCTTCAGGGTATATGTTGACATTCACTGCAAAGTCCTCACTTGCACTGCACACTCTCAGTATCCTCCAATTTAAAGTGCATTCCCTTGCATCACCTCATGTTTCTCGAGGCGAAATTCAGTTCTTTCAGTTTTCTGCCTACCTGACCAGTTCACTAAAATAGCTTTTTGCAATATACACCAATCTGCCTTACTATCAACCACCTTGCCCATTTTTGTGTCATAAGCAAACTCTTTGATGACGTGCCTTATATTTGCACCAAAATCATTGAGATAGAACACAAAAACAAGGACCAGGTTCTGAGCCCTGTGGAAGTCCAATGTAAACAGCCTTTCAGTCAGAAAAATACCCATCATCCATCGTTCTTTATTTCCTGCCACTGAGCCAATATTGTATCCAGCTTGTCACGTAGACTCGAAATATTAGCTTGCTGTCTCTCCATTGATGCTGCCTGACACAAAGATCTCCAGCATTCTGCAGTAATATGCTCCGACATTGTATCCAGCCTACTGCATCCCACTGGATCCCATGGATACATTTTAAAAACAGTCTGCCACGTGGAACTTTGATGAAACTTTACGAAGACACATATAGACATCATCAATTTTCTATTATTTCATCAAAAAAAATTCAATCAAATTAGTCAACTTTATCCCATAATACTGAACCTCCTTAATCCGTGTATTTAAAATTGACAGTTATTCTGTTTCGCGGAATTGGCACCAATAATTTGTCCATTGCTGAGGTTAGACTGATTGCCTGCCAATGAATAATTTTGTTTAGCCTTTGAGCCCTCTTTAAACAAAGGTACATTAACAGTCCTCAACTCCATTGACGTTGTACCTGTATTCAGCAACAACTGGAAAATGATGGCCAGACATTCCACTACTTCCTCCCTTGCTTCTTTTAATAGTCTGGAGTACATTTCACCAAGCTAGGTGATTTATCTATTTTCAAGGTTGCTAAATACACGAATACTTCCTCTCTACATTTATTGCATCCTTAACCACAATATCCATATCATCCTCTCTTCTGTGATGAGGAATGCAAATTATTTATTAAGGAGCGTACCCACATCATCTGGCTCTAAATAAGTGACTTGTTTTTGGTCTTTAATGGGCCCCACTCATTTCTTAGTTATTCTCTCACTCTGAACATCTTTGCGTTATCTTTGCTTTTACTTGCCAATGTTCTTCCATGCCTTTTTAAAAAATTTCCCTTTTCGATTTTACCCCTGCAGTTTCTATACTCCTTTCAGTTTTCTCAATTATTAGCTTGCCTCTTTTGCCTAATTTAACTTGCACACTCAGGATACTAGATTTGACCTTTCTACCTTTTCTCTTCATGTTAACTCCAAATTTCTTGATTCTCCCTTCAAGCGCTTCCCACTGCTCTGACACAGACTTAGCTTCCACTAGCATCTTTACTAAATCACTCATCAACTTAATTAATTGGCTTTGCCTTAATTTTGAACTTTTACTGGTTTAATCTATGCGCTTTGCTATAATTATAATTATTTCAGTAAGGCGTTTGATAAAGTTCCCCATGGTAGGCTACTGCACAAAATAGAGGCATGAGATTGAGGGTGATTTAGTGGTTTGGATCAGAAGTTGGCGAGCTGAAAGAAGACAGTGGTGGTTGATGGGAAATGTTCATCCAAGAGTTCAATTACTAGTAGCATACAGCTAAGGATCTGTTTTGGGGCCACTGCTGTTTGTCATTTTCAAAAGTGACCTAGATAAGGGTGTAGAAGGATACATTCGTAAATTTGTGGATGACACAAAGGTCGGTGGAGTTGTGGATAGTGCTAAAGGATGTTGCAGGTTACAGAGGGACAGATAAGCTACAGAGCAGGGCTGAGGGGTGGCAAATGGAGTTTAATGTGGAAAAGTGTGAGGTGATTCATTTTGGAAGGAGCAATGGGAACAAAGAGTATAGGGTTAATTGCAAAATTCTTGGCAGTGTGGGTGAGCAGAGAGATCTCAGTGTCCATGTACATAGATCCCTGAAAGTTGCCACCCAGGTTGATAGTCGAGAGTGTAGTGCTGGAAAAGTATAGCAGATCAGGCAGCATCCGAGGAGCAGGAAAATCGACGTTTCGGGCATAAGCCCTTCATCAGAATCCTGCTGCGCTTTTCCAACACTACACGCTCAACTTTGATCTCCAGCATCTACAGTCCTCACTTTCACCCAGATTTTTAAGACGACGCATGTGTTAGCTTTTATTAGTAGAGGGATTGAGTTTCGGAGCCATGAGGTCATGCTGCAGCTGTACAAAACTCTGGTGTGGCTGCACTTGGAATACTGCATACAGTTCTGGTCACTGCATTATAGGGAGGATGTGAAAGCTCTGGAAAGGATTCAGAGGAGGTTTGCTAGGATGTTGCCTGGGATGAAGGGAAAGTCTTTGAGGAAAGGCTGTGGGAACTGAGTCTGTTTTCGTTAGAGAGGTGACTTAATTGAGAGATACAAGATGATCAAAGGATTCGATAGGGTGAACAGTGAGGGCCTTTTTCCTCAGATGGTGATGGCTAGCATAAGAGGACATAGATTTAAATTGAGGGGTAATAGATATAGGACAGATGTCAGAGGTAGTTTCTTTACTCAGAGTAGTAGGGCGTGTATCTTTTATATCTTTCCCCTCTCACACTAAACCTATACCCACTAGTTCTGGACTCCCCAACCCCAGGGAAAAGACTTTGCCTATTTATCCTATCCATGCCCCTCATAATTTTGTAAACGTCTATAAGGTCACCCCTCAGCCTCCGACGCTCCAGGGAAAACAGCTCCAGCCTGTTCAGCCTCTCCCTATAGCTCAAATCCTCCAACCCTGGAAACATCCTTGCAAATCTTTTCTGAACCCTTTCAAGTTTCATAACATCTTTCCGATAGGAAGGAGACCAGAATTGCACAAATATTCCAACAGCCGCAACATGACCTCCCAACTCCAGTACTCAATACTCTGACCAATAAAGGAAAGCATACCAAACATCATCTTCACTATCCTATCTACCTGCGACTCCACTTTCAAAGAACTATGAACCTGTACTCCAAGGTCTCTTTGTTCAGCAACACTCACTAGGACCTTATCATTAAGTGTATAAGTCCTGCTAAGATTTGCTTTCCCAAAATGCAGCAACTCTCATTTATCTGAATTAAACTCCAAATGCCACTTCTCAGCCCATTGGCCCATCTGGTCAAGATCCTGTTGTAACCCTCTTCGCTGTCCACTATATCTCCAATTTTGGTGTCATCTGCAAACTTACTAACTATACCTCTTATGTTCCCATCCAAATCATTTATGTAAATGACAAAAAGTAGAGGGCCCAGCACCGATCCTTGTGGCACTCCACTGGTCACAGGCCTCCAGTCTGAAAAACAACCCTCCACCACCACCTTTCAGCCAGTTCTGTATCCAAATTTACCCCTTCACCTAACACTATGGGCAATTTAGCATGGCCAATTCACTTAACCTGCACATCTTTGGACTGTGAGAGGAAACTGGAGCACCCGGAGGAAACCCACGCAGACACGGGGAGAATGTGCAAACTCCACACAATCAGTCACCTGAGGCGGCGCTGTGACGCAGCAGTGCTAACCACTGAGCCACCGTGCCGCCCTTTTGTCCTTAATATATTTGTAGAAACCCTTTGGATTCTCCTTAGTTCTTTTTGCTAAAGCTATCTCATGTCCCCTTTTTGCCCTCCTGATTTCCCTCTTAAGTATGCTCCTACTTCCTTTATTCTCTTTTAAGGATTCACTCGATCTATCCTGTCTATACCTGACATATGCTTCCTTCTTTTTCTTAACCAAACCCTCAATTTCTTTAGTCATCCAGCATTCCCTATACCTACCAGCCTTTCCTTTCATCCTGACAGGAATGTACTTTCTCTGGATTCTCGTTACCTCATTTCTGAAGGCTTCCCATTTTCCAGCCGTCCCTCTACCTGCGAACATCTGCCCCAATCAGCTTTCAAAATAAGCTTTCTAATACATCAAAATTGGCCTTTCTCCAATTTAGAACTTCAACTTTTAGATCTTGTCTATTCTTTTTAATCATTATTTTAAATCTAATAGAATTATGGTCACTGGCCCCAAAAAGTGCTCCCCCACTGACACCTCAGTCATCTGCCCTGACTTATTTCCCAAGAGTAGGTCAAGTTTTGCATCTTCTCTAGTAGGTATATCCACATACTGAATCAGAAAATTGTCTTGTACACACTTAACAAATTCCTTTCCATCTAAACCCTAACACTATGGCAGTCCCAGTCAATGTTTGGAAAGTTAAAATCCCCTACCATAACCACCCTATTATTCTTACAGATAGCTGAGATCTCGTACGAGTTTGTTTCTCAATTTCCGTCTGACTATTAGGGGGTCGAGAATACAATCCCAAATAGGTTATCATCCCTTTCTTATTTCTCAGTTCCACCCAAATAACTTCCCTGGATGTATTTCTGGGAATATCCTCCCTCAGCACAGCTGTAATGCTATCTCTTATCAAAAATGCCACTCCCCCTCCTCTCTTGCTTCCCTTTCTATCCTTCCTGTAGCATTTATATCTGGAACATTAAGCTGCCAGTCCTGTCCATCCCTGAGCCATGTTTCCGTAATTGCTATGATATCCCAGTCCCATGTTCCTAACCATGCCCTGAGTTTATCTGCCTTCCCTGTTAGGCCCCTTGCATTGAAATAAATGCAGTTTAATTTATTAGTCCTACCTTGTCCCTGCCTGCCCTGACTGTTTGACTCACTTCTGTTCTCAATTGTACCAGTCTCAGATTGATCTCTTTCCTCACTATCTCCCTGTGTCCCACCCACCTTACTAGTTTAAATCCTCCTGAGCAGCTCGAACAAATGGGCAGCACAGTGGTTAGCACTGTTGCCTCACAGCGCCAGAGACCCGGGTTCAATTCCCACCTCAGGCGACTGACTGTGTGGAGTTTGCACGTTCTCCCCGTGTCTGCGTGGGTTTCCTCCGGGTGCTCCGGTTTCCTCCCACAATCCAAAAATGTGCAGGTTAGGTGAATTGGCCATGCTAAATTGCCCGTAGTGTTAGATGAAGGGGTAAACGTAGGAGTATGGGTCTTGGTGGTATACGCTTCGGCGGGTCGGTGTGGACTTGTTGGGCCGAAGGGCCTGTTTCCACACTGTAAGTAATCTAATCTAATCTAAAAAAAAATCTCCCTGCCAGTATATTAGTCCCCTTCCAATTTAGGTGCAATCCGTCCTTCTTGTACAAGTCATTTCTACCCCAAAAAAGATTCCAATGATGCAAAAATGTGAATCCTTCTCCCATACACCAGCTCCTCAGCCATGCATTCATCTGCTCTATCCTCCTATTCCTGCCCTCACTAGCTCGTAGCACCAGGAGTAATCCAGATATTACTACTCTCGAGGACCTCCTTTTTAAATTTCTGCCTAACTCTCTGTAATCTCCCTTCAGAATCTCAACCTTTTCCCTTCCTATGTCATTGGTTCCTATGTGGACAATGACCTCTTGCTGGCCCCTCTCCCCAGTGAGAACATTCTGTACCCTCTCTGAGATATCCTTGATCCTGGCACCAGGGAAGCAACACACCATTCTGATTTTTCGCTGCTAGCCACAGAAACGTCGGTCTGTACCTCGGACTAGAAAATCCCTGAACACAATTGATCACAATTAGGGTGGCATGGTGGCTCAGTGGTTAGTACTGCTGCCTCACAGCACCAGGGTCTCAGGTTCGATTCCAGCCTCGGGCGACTGTTTGTGTGGAGTTTGCACATTCTCCCCGTGTCTGCGTGGGTTTCCTCCCACAGTCCAAAGATGTGCAGGTCAGGTGAATTGGCCATGCCAAATTGCCCATAGGTTAGGTGCGTTAGTTAGAGGGAAATGGGTCAGGTTGAGTTACTCTTCAGAAGGTTACTCTTCAGAGGGTCAGTGTGGACTTGTTGGGCCAAAGGGCCTGTTTCCACACTGTCCGAATCTAATCTATTCATATAATCCCCTGGAAACCGACGTACCCCTTGTTGCATTAGAGCCAATCTCAATACCCTGGAGGAAGAATTCCTGGAGTGTCTTTGGGATAGATTCTGCATCAATACATTGTTTTTCTCTCGTTGGTTTTTCAATCTTCCATTGCATATTGTGTAATAACAAAGTAATAATTGGCATTCTAGCTGTGCTGGGGATAGAATGATCATAACATGATAGAAGTCACTAAGATGGAGAGTGACATAGTTGATTCTGAAACTAGGGTCCTGAATCTAAATAAATGAATCTATGACAGTATGAGGCATGAGCTGGCTATGATATATAGGGAATGTTACTTCAAGGGACAATGTCCCAGACAATGACAAACTTTTGAATATATAGAGGAACTGCAACAGTTGTTCAGTCCTGACTGACACTAAATTAAAACAGGAAAGATGACAACTACTAAACAAAATCAGCGATAGCTTTAGGTTTATGGGAGGTGGCATTCAAATTGGCCAGAGATGCAGCAAACCTGAGGACTGGGAGCAGCTTAGATTTCAACAAAGGAGCACAAAGGGATTGATTAAGAGTTAAAAAACAGAATATAAGAGTAAGCTTTCAGGGAACATACAAACTGATTTTAAAAGCTTCTATAGGTATGTGAAAGACAAAGATTAGAGAAGACAAATGTAGGTCTCTTAAATCAGAAATGGGTGAAACCAAAATACACACTTTTTTTCTGTCTTCACAAAGGAGGACACATTGTAGAACATAGAACATAGAACATAGAACAATACAGCACAGAACAGGCCCTTCGGCCCACGATGTTGTGCCGAACTTCTAACCTAGATTAAGCACCCATCCATGTACCTATCCAAATGCCACTTAAAGGTCGCCAATGATTCTGACTCTACCACTCCCACGGGCAGCGCATTCCATGCCCCCACCACTCTCTGGGTAAAGAACCCACCCCTGACATCTCCCCTATACCTTCCACCCTTCACCTTAAATTTATGTCCCCTTGTAACACTCTGTTGTACCCGGGGAAAAAGTTTCTGACTGTCTACTCTATCTATTCCTCTGATCATCTTATAAACCTCTATCAAGTCACCCCTCATCCTTCGCCGCTCCAACTTGAAAAGGCAGAGAACTCTCAACCTATCCTCGTACGACCTACTCTCCATTCCAGGCAACATCCTGGTAAATCTTCTCTGCACCCTCTCCAAAGCTTCCACATCTTTCCTAAAGTGAGGCGACCAGAACTGCACACAGTACTCCAACTGTGGCCTAACCAAAGCCCTGTACAGCTGCAACATCACTTCACGACTCTTGAATTCAATCCCTCTGCTAATGAACGATAATACTCCATAGGCCTTCTTACAAACTCTATCCACTTGAATGGCAACCTTCAAAGATCAATGTACATAGACCCCAAGATCCCTCTGTTCTTCCACCTGACTAAGAACCCTACCATTAACCCTGTATTCCGCATTCTTATTTGTCCTTCCAAAATGGACAACCTCACACTTGGCAGGGTTGAACTCCATCTGCCACTCCTCAGCCCAGCTCTGCATCATATCTAAGTCCCTCTGCAGCCGACAACAGCCCTCCTCACTGTCCACAACTCCACCTATCTTTGTATCATCTGCAAATTTACTGACCCACCCTTCGACTCCCTCATCTAAGTCATTAATAAAAATTACAAACAGCGGAGGACCCAGAACTGATCCCTGCGGAACTCCACTTGTAACTGGGCTCCAGGCTGAATATTTACCATCTACCACCACTCTCTGCCTTCGACCGGTTAGCCAGTTTTCTATCCGGTTAGCCAGTTGTGGGCGGCACGGTGGCACAGTGGTTAGCACTGCTGCCTCACAGCGCCAGAGACCCGGGTTCAATTCCCGCCTCACGCGACTGACTGTGTGGAGTTTGCACGTTCACCCAGTGTCTGTGTGGGTTTCCTCCGGGTGCTCCGGTTTCCTCCCACAGTCCAAAGATGTGCAGGTCAGGTGAATTGGCCATGCTAAATTGCCCGTAGTGTTAGGTAAGGGGTAGATGTAGGGGTATGGGTGGGTTGCGCTTCGGTGGGGCGGTGTGGACTATGTTGGGCCGAAGGGCCTGTTTCCACACTGTAAGTAATCTAATCTAATCTAATCTTTTTCTATTGTCCCAAAAAAGCTGGGGAACACATGATCTGGGGGAAGAGAGGGGAACGGAAGGAAATCAGTACTAGTAGGGAAATGGTGTTGGGAAAATTGATCTGATTAAAAGCCTATAAATCCCCAGCAAGGCCTGATAATTTGCATCCCAAAGTAGTTAAGAAAATATTTCTCGAAAAAGTGGATGCCGTGATGGGTGTCAACCTACAGGAAAGATATGGAGGCTTTGGAGAGACCGCAAAAGTGGTTCACCAGGATACTGCCTGGACTGGAGTGAACCAGGTATAAGGAGATGTTGGACAAATGTGGATTGTCTTTGCACAAGCATCAGAGGCTGAGGGTGAGCAATAGAAGTATGTAAAATTTTGAGACACATAGATAACGTGGATAGTTGGAGTCTTTTACTAGGCATCGTTGGTTTAGGGGATTTAGAAAAGAGAAACCATACTTGATAAATCTCATCGAGGTTTTTGAGGAAGTAACTAGCAGAGTTAATAAGAAAGAGCCAGCTGATATGGTTTACGTATATTTTCAGAAGGCGAAAGGTCCTGAATTAGAGATTAGCATGCAAAATTAATGCAATCACATGCATGGGATTGTGGTCAGCTAGCTTAATATCTGCTGAGAAAATATTACAGCCCATTATAAAAGATGCAAATAACAGAACATTTAGAAAACATAATACGATTAAGCTAGGTCAGCATGGCTTCATGAAGGGGATAGCATACCGAACAAAGAATGACAAAAGTAAATCAACGGATCGGTTTGGATTTTCAGAAAGCACTTAATACAAGTACCATACATCAGGCTACTTAATAAGTTAAGTTGGAAGCAGTATTTAGCACAGATAGAGAATAAGGCTAACTAATAGAAGACAGAGTTAGAATAAAGATATTTTCAGGATGCCAAATTGTAACTAGTTATACAAGAGGGGTCAGTGCTTGGGCCACAATTATTTACACTGTATATTAATGACTCATATGAAGAAAGTAAACATTAAGTCTGTGAAACATACAGACAGGTTAAATGAGTGGGCAAAAACTTGGCAGATGGAATATAATACAGAGGCATTGAGTTTATGCATTATAGAGGGAAGAATAGGGGAGCTGAATATTATTTAAAATGACAAAGACTACAGAACAGAGGAATTTAGGAGTACTCATCCATGAATCACAAAAAGCCAGCATCTAAGTTCAGCAGGCAATAGGAAAGGCAAACGGAACAGTGGCATTTATTTCAAAGGGAATTCAGTATAAAGTAGGGAGGTTTTGCTAAAATTATACCAGAGACCAGTCAGACCTCAGCTAAATAATGTGACCAGTTTGGATGCCTTATCAAAGGAAATATGTATTGGCACTGGAACAATACAGTTTTACAAGGCTGATACCAGGTGTAGAGGGATTGTCTCATGAGACAGATCAAGTAAAATGGCCCTGCACTCAACGTAACCTGACTGAAGCATAAGAAATTCTTAAGGGATTTTACAGGATAGATTTGGAAAGTTTGTGTAACCTTGTGGGAGAATCTAGGACAAGAGGGCATAATCCCAGAAGAAGGGGTGTATATTTAAGATAACAAAACAGAAATTCTTCTCTTGAATTCGTGACTGCAGAGAGTTGTTGAGACTAGGTTATTAAGTATATTCAAAGCTGGAAGAGACCAGTAAGGGAATCATGAGAATGGAAAAAGGCAGGAAAGGGACCTGAGAATTGAGATCAGTCATGATCTCATTGAATGGCGGAACAGACTTGATGGATCAAATGGCCTAGTTCTGCTCCTGTGTGTTATGGTTTGCAGGCAGGAAACAAAGTGTTTTTCCCTCCCCAACTGGCAGGCAGTGACTAGTTGGGTAACATAGAAATCAATGGTTGGATCTCAGCTACTCACATTATATATTAATGATTCAGATGACACAAAGCTGGGTGGAAGGGTGAAACAAAAAGACGAGGTAAAGATGCTTCAGTAAAATTTAGACAAGTTGACCGAGTGCACAAATGTACGGCAGGTCAAGCATATTGTGGATAAATGAGAGATTATCCA
Organism: Chiloscyllium punctatum; assembly: GCF_047496795.1. Lineage (NCBI taxonomy): Eukaryota > Metazoa > Chordata > Chondrichthyes > Orectolobiformes > Hemiscylliidae > Chiloscyllium > Chiloscyllium punctatum. The sequence goes on along the minus strand of NC_092770.1, from coordinate 55,634,879 downwards.
GTTTGGTAGCAAAAACAGGAGGCAGAATATCTGATACACAATAAATTGGGAAAGGGGAGCTGCAAAGAGACATTGGTATCCTTGTACACCAATAGCTAAAAGTAAACACACAGGTGGTGAAGGCAGCAAGTGGTATGTTGGCCTTCATACATTTTGTTATATTGAGTTTTACATGCAGAAAGTCAACTGAGTTTCAACATTTCATCAAACATATTTTAAAATGTAACTGCGCCCATCACCAATACTCAGTAGTGCGTATTATCTACAATATCCACTGCAGAAAGTCACCTAATATCCTTCAATACCGATGACCACTTCCAACTAGAAGAACAAGATGCCAGGGAAAAATCACAGCCTGCAAGTTCCCCTCGAAGTCACACACCATCCTGACTGGGAAATATATTGCTATTCATTCACTGTCACTGGGTAGACATTCTGGAATTCCCTCCTTAACATGTGCATTGACAGCACATGAGCTGCAATGGTTCAAAAGGAGGTTCACTACCACCTACACAAGGGCAATGAGACACAGCCACAAATGTGGCTTCACCCTTCCACCCAGTACAAGAAGTGAAAATTGCATATTTTCTTATTGCTAGGACACCCTTATACATTAATCCAGTACTCACCTGGGGTAAGATTCATCAACTGTCAACTCATACAGACTCTTCTTAGCTTCAGTATCATAAAGTCGAACTGTTCCAACTCCACTGCCAAGCAATAACTGCAGAAGAAATACATATCTGAAAAAGGTGCTGTATTATAACATGCAGTTTCAATATTTAATACCCTAAGAAAGGCCTAGTTAGTCTTTTATAGCATACATATTGTCAACTGGGATGTTCAAAATTGGCAAATTGCAGAAACCATTCTTGAAAATTGATGAAAATCCAATAAGTAGAAATGGAGTGTGACTTTCAATTACCATTGCCTATTCAGTAACTGTTCATACTAAAAATACAGAAACAGTATTCATACCAAGCATGCAGGAAACCATGGCAGCGTGGGGGTTGCTTCTCTTCAGCCTTGACATACAACTGATGCAAAATATATTTGAACATTTTAGTTACCAAGTATCATTTATCAAACTTTGTAAGGAAGGAATTAAACTCAGTTCTAGAAGTACGCTGAATCAGAGGAACTCCTGATGTTCTCGATGTGTGATTCCTGAATGTATGGCTGTAATGGTGGACAAATCTTGGGGCTTTTTCGAGGACACACATATTAGAAAAACAGAGATTGCAGGGGGCCAAGATAAAGAGCATTCTAAGGTTAAGAAGATTGTGACAAAGTCAGAAAGAAATTTAAATACAAGGATGGGAATTTTAAAATTTGAGAATCCCAGAAATGGGAGTCAATGGAGGTTAGCAAACACAAGGGTGAAAAGGACTTGGCAGATATTAGAATATGACTATCAGAGTTAGGTGTTGGTTCAAGCTTTCAACCTTATCCAGGATGAAGAACGAGTGGCTGGTTTGGAAAATATTAACACAAGACATAGGAGCATAAATTAGACCATTCAGCCCAAAGAGTCTACTCTACTATTCAATCATGGCTGATAGGTTTCCTGCTTTCTCCATGTAACCCTCGATCCCCTTGACAATCAAGAACCTACCTATCTCAGCCCTAAATACACTCAATGACCTGGCCTCCACAGAGTTCTGTGGCAGTGAATTCCGTAGATTCACCATTCTCTGGCTGAAGAAGTTTCTCCTTATCTCCATTCTAAAAGGCTCTGTTGCTCTAAGGCTGTGCCCTCGGGTCCTAGTCTCTCTGAACAATGGAAACTTCTACTCTGTCCAGGTCATTCAGTATTCTGAGAGTTTCAATTCGATCCCCCCTCATCCTAAACTCCATTGAGTACCCACAGTCCTCATATGCTCAGCTTTTCATTCTTGGGACCATTCTCATGAACCTCTTCTGAACATGCCCCAGGGACATCTTTCCTGAGATATTGCGCACAATACTCCAAATGTGGTCTGACTGAGCTTTATAGAGCCTCAGAAGATCATCCCTGCTTTTATATTCAAGTCCTCTCAAAATAAATGCCATCATTGCATTTGCCTTCCTAACTACTGACTCAACCTGCAAGTTTACCTTGAGAGAATTCTGGATTAGAACTCCCAAGTCTCTTTACACATGAAACTTCTGATTTTTCTCCCTATTTAGAAAATAATCCAAGTCTCTATTCTTCCTCTCAAAATGCATGACCTCTAACTTTCCCATGTTGTACTCCATCTGCCACTTGTTTGTCCACTCTCCTAGGAGAAAGTGAGGACTGCAGATGCTAGAGATCAGAGCTGAAAAATGTGTTGCTGGAAAAGCACAGCAGGTCAGGCAGCATTCAAGGAGCAGGAGAATCGACGTTTCGGGCATAAGCCCTTCTTCAGGAATCTCACTCTCCTAACTTGTCCAAATCCTTCTGCAGCCACCCACCCTTCTCAATGCTACTCGTCCCTCTATATATAATTGTATCATTTGCAAACTTAGCCAGAATGTCCTCAGTTCCTTCATCTGGATGGCTAATGTATAAAGTGAAAAGTTATGATCCCAACACAGCCTTGCAGAACACCACTTGTCACCAGCTGCCATCCCGAGAAAGACTCTTTTATCCCCACTCCCTGCTCTCTGCCAGACAGCAACGCTTCTATCCACACTAGCACCTTGCCTCTAACACCACGAGCCCTTATTTTACTCCATAGCCTTGTCAAAGGCCTTCTTGCAGTCTAGGTAGGTAACATCCTCCATGGTCCAACCTGCAGATTACTTCCACAAAAGGTTCTAGCAAATTTGTCAGGCATGACCTCCCCTTGTTGAAACCATACTGACTTTGCCATTTTTTATCATGTACTTCCAAGTACTCAGAAATCTCATCCTTCAAAGTGGATTCCCGGATCTAACCCATGACCGAGGTTTGGCTAATTGGTCTGTAATTTCAATCTTTTGCCCTACTCCCTTTTTAAACAAGTGATTTTCCAGTCATCTGGGACCGTCCCTGACTCTAGTGATTCCTGAAAGTTCACCACTAACCTCCACTATCTCCCTTAGAACTCTGGGGTGTAGTCCATCTGGTCCAGGTGATTTATCTACCTTCAGGCCATTCAGATTTTCTAGCACCTTCACCTTGGTGATGGCCACCATATTCAGCTCTATCCCCTCGCTCTCAAACTTTTGGGAAATTACTCATGTCTTCCACCATGAAGATTGACGTGAATCAATTACTCAGCTCCTCAACCATTTCCTTGTTCCCCATTACTATCTCTCCAGTGTCATTTTCCAGCAACCCAACGTCCACTTTTGCCTGTCCTTTGCCCTTCATATATCTAAAGAAACTCTTATTATCTTGCTTTATATTACTAGCTAGCTTACCCTCATTTAATCTTTTCCATCCTTATTTCTTTCTTTGTTACCCTCTGTTGATCTTTATAGGCTTCCTAGTTCACTGCTTTCCCATTGCCCTTTGCCACATTATGTGCTTTCTCTTTTGCTTGTGTGCTATCCCTGACCTCCCTAGTCAGGCATGCTTCGTTTTCTGTGGGATAAATCTCTGTTGTGTCTCCTGAATTACTCCCAGAAACTCCTTCCATTGCTGTTCAACTGTTTTTCCTGCTTGGTTACTCTTTCAGTCAATTCTCACCAGCTCTTCCCTCATATCTTTAGTTGCCTTTATTCAGCTGTAATACAGTTAGCTCTGTCTCCATCCTCTCCCTCTCAAATTGCAGAGTAAATTCAATCATATTACGATCACTGCCTCCTAAGAGTTCCTTCACCTTAAGCTCCCTTACCATGTCTGCCTTATTGCACAACATTGTTTCCTTGTCTGCTCCACTACAGGCTGCTCAAAAAACCATCTTTTTGACATTCCACAAATTCCTTTACTTACAACTCACTGCCAATCTAATTTTCCCAGACCATCTGCATATTGAAATGATCAATTGAACTTTGCCTTTCCTACACATCTTTTCTATCTCCTGGCATGTCTTGTGCCCCAATTCCTGATTACTGTTTGGAGGCCTGTACAACTCCAACTATGGTTTTTTTCAACTTTGCAGTTCCACAACTCTATCCACACAGATTCTACACCATTTGACCCTACTTCATTTCTTACTATTGATTTAATTTCATTTCTTGCTAATAAGGCAACCCTACTCCACTGCCCACCAGCCTATCTTTTCCAAATGATATCTATCCTTGAATATTCAGCTCCGCATCCTGATTGCCCTGCAGCCACATCCCTGTGATGCCTATGACAGGGTCAATGTCTGGAGGTGACAAAGGTATTTTGCAGTGTAGAGCCAGATGCAGGACTGGAAACATGAGATATTATGGAGGCAGAAATAGTTGATCTCTGGACAAAAAAAATATAGTTTGTAAGCTCAGCAGAAAAGAGCAGTCAGAGTCACAGAGTTCCACGGCACAGAAAACGGCCCTTTGATCCATCAAGTGAGCTGCCAGAGGAAGTGGAGGAGGCTGGTACAATTGCAACATTTAAGAGGCATTTGGATGGGTATATGAATAGGAAGGGTTTGGAGGGATATGGGCTGGGTGCTGGCAGGTGGGACTAGATTGGGTTGGGATATCTGGTCAGCGTGGACGGCTTGGACTGAAGGGTCTGTTTCCGTGCTGTACATCTCTATGACTAAGTCTGCGCTGGTCAAAAACAACCACCTAATTATTGTAATTCCAAGGCCCATAGCTTTGTATGCCTGAGCACCGCAAGTACATATCCAAATACTTGAAGTTATGAGAGTTCATTCCTCTCAAAGGCAAAGCATTCCAGATTCTCACCATCCTCTGAATGAAAAAGATTTTCCTCACATCTCTTCTAAATCTTCTGCCCCTTATCTTAAATCTATACTCTATGGTTATTGATCCCTCCAAGTGGAAATTTTTCTTCCTGTACCTTATCTCTGCCCCTCAATTTTTTACATCTCAATCCTGTTCCTTCTCAGTCTTCTCTAAGGAAAACAACCCCAGTCTGTCCAATTTCTCTTCATAAATATCTCCAACCCAGACAACATCCTGATAAATCTCTGCACCTTCTCCAGTCCTGTTACAATCTTGCTAATAATGTAGATTTCAGAACACCACACAGTCTTTAGCTGGGAAGATATCAAATTGCAGGCTATAATGGAAAAAATCTTCTGACCCTTGTAGAAAGCTGACAACCAAACTATATTGTGCTCTCTACAAGTAATCAATATTTTGTCCATCAAAACACTGAGTCAAAAAAATTACATCAATATTCCTCAGAAGACATTTGAAGAAATTAGAAGGAAACTGAAATATCCACCACTTCTGAACTGTTGGATAGCTAATAAACCAACCCACAAGGAAATCTCCAGACACTAAAAATGAAACCATGAAATTTTGAGATTACAAAAAACAACTTGTTTATGAGTCTTCTTATGGAAAAGAAGTCTGCCATGCTTACCAAATCAACATTACAAAGCCAGAAAAGAAGTTCCAAGTAAGCATCAAAATACAAGGGCAAGTAAAGAAGTTCAATGAAGGAAAGGTACACAAAGCGATGGAGTAGGTCCACCCTTGCAGCTTAGTGTAGTAACCAGTATAATGTAGCACTTTAAAGTACAGCGATGGTGATAAACACATTGCAGATAGTGCAATAACCAGTACACAGCAGGACTGTATTCAGTACAGGAATAATGAGAAACACACTAATGTTAGTGCAGCAACCAGTACATGGCAGCACCTTATCAAGTCCACTCAATACTCTGCCACTGCACTACAGCCGTATGAGGTAATTGGCAGTTTGGTTTCTCGCAACAGTACACCATATCATTGTTATCATTGCATTGGTATGTCATCCTGCTGCTCCTCTTTGTCACTCTTGGCATCAATCCACCCTGTAGCCCACACTCCATTATTAACAGATCATCCTATTACATTTGAGTGAACAGTTGGAAAGAAGCAGTAGCTGAGAGAAATAGCCAAATTGTGTCAATTGTTCCTCACCAATCTGTCTGGTTTGGTAGCCCATTCCAAGGAAAGCAGCTGTGATTTTGACATTATGGTGGCCTTAGTCTGCATTGTGGGGTTAAATGTCCACACTTTAACCACTCCATCAATATCCAGACTTGCAACTCTTCTGCCAGAGCAATCCACCCTAAATCAATCACAAAAGAAACACATTCAAAACGGTGGATATCCTCAGAGAACACAATTAAACTAATCTCACTTTAACTGCATGATTAATCTCAACTCCAAGAACACTGCATAATTTCATTAAATAGAGCTGGCTTTGAAGAAACACCACCTGTACCTCTCACCCTACAATTTGAAGCCAAATATTGAAGTGCAAGATGGTTTAATTAAAGTACCCAAGAGGAATGCAACTTGGTTTACCTATCCTTCTATTCAATCTCAGGTTGTGGAATAGTCATCTATTAATCTATGATCTATTAGCTTCCCTTGGAATAAAATCACATCTCCACCACCACAGGACTTTGGGTGGCATGGCGGCTCAGTGGTTAGCACTGCTGCCTCACAGCACCAGGGACCCGGGTTCGAATCCAGTCTCGGACAACTGTCTGTGTGGAGTTTGCACTTTCTCCCTGCGTCTGCATGGGTTTCCTCTGGGTGCTTCAGTGGTCTCCCGCAATCCAAAGATGTGCAAGTTAGGTGAATTGACCATACTAAGTTGTCCATAGAGTTCAGTGATGTGTAGGTTAGGTGCAATAGTCATAATTGGATAATAGGATAGGGGAATGGGTCTGGATGGGTTACTCTTCGGGGGGTTGGTATGGACTCGTTGGGCCGAAGGACCTGTTTCCACTCTGTAAGGACTTTATGTAGGGATTCTATGGACTATTACACACTATTCAATCATGTTAGCATGACAGGTTCGTATATAGGAATAATGTGGAGAGAACAGTCGACTTTCAGTTGTGTGTGAATTTATCAAGCCCATGCACAATAAACACCTCCGAAAAGAATTCAACAGTTATAATTTTGTTATTACTGACAAATTAAGTGCTTATGTAAAACATTACTTTAAGGGAGAATTTCAGAAAGCTGACAAGCTATAAAATGCAGGTGATACACGGACACAACTATAACACCACTCACCCACAATACATGATGGAGGAGTGATGTTCTGCATATTCTTCCTGACTCAGCACGATGAAAGGCTGCTCAGTCTTGCGCTCCAGGCTACACTTGCTCAGTTTTGTTGGAGAGTCAAGTTGATCCACAGCCATTTCAGGGCTGCTGGGAATATCCATCTCAGTGCAGCCAGGCTCAGTGCTTTTATCCATACTCTGGATGCAATTAGATATTGATGAAGTTTGCACTCATTAACATTGGGATAAATAAAATAACTTCTTAGACACTCAGATGCTAACGTGACCTTTTTCCCTTTATAGTACGGAGAGTCAGAACTCACCAGAGGATCCCAAGTCCCAATTATATTGAGGTACTCCCAGCTCCTGAGGTTTGATAAGTCACATTAATTAGCTTCAATCCATACAGTAAATTTCAGTCATGACTGCCTCTAACACTATCCAAGCCAATAGCACTGAGCAGGATCAGGCTTGGCTGTAAGGCTGTGATGAATAGCACTTTCTGAAGTTACTCCACTTGTGAAGAATGATCAGAGAATTATGTCAAGAAAGCTGAACTTAGAGCATGAATTACATGAAACTTCCCCAAATCCTTGGATTCTGGAGAAGTAACAGAGGATTGGAAAACTGCTAACGTGACATACCTATTCAAAAATGGAGGGAGGCAGAAAGTGTTAGAAAAAAAATTGGAATCAATCATTAAGGAAGTAATAGCAGAACATTTTGAAAATCATAATCTAATCAAGCAGAGTCAGCATGATCATGAAAGGGAGATGTGATGATGCTGCTCCTTTAACAAGGTTATTTTGCATTTGGTTTTTTTTCCCTAAAGGGGTCATAAAGGTAGGGGTTCCAATATGTCTGGAAATATCTATTTGAAAAAGCTTTTAAGTGTTTTTTAAAAAACACTTGTAAATTGAAAGGGGAGTGGCCAGTTCTCCCAGTCTGGTTTGCTTGCAGCTGCTGGTCAAGTTTTAGCTGGGAACCTAGAGAAATTGCTGGGAACACAAAGAACCAGTTCCATGCTGATCCTTGCTCTCCTTGTGATCCCTCTCCTGCAAGAACATGCGTTTGAAATTACCTGTTTGCCAAGGTGTGTTTATGGGATGTTGCAAGTGATTTGGAATAGTATCATTAAACTGCGATAGAGTTGACTGGCTTTTCGGGTAAGTTATGTTATTCTACATTCTGTGCACGTGTAAATAAGTTCTGTTTTGTTTAAAACTGAGTGGTTGGGCCAGCTGCATTATTCCTGGAATATCCACTTTACATCTGCTTAAAACAACTAGAAAGTTAGGGTCTGAGCTGCCTTCTTGAAGTGTGTTGAGGGGGTCTGGCCTGGTCCATAATAGGGATTATGCTTGACTAATTTATTAAGTGCTTGTTGAGGAAGTTTCAATGAGAGTGGATAGAGTAGCATCAGTCGATGTGTTGTATTTGAACATCTAGAAGGCATTTGGCAAGGTTTCCCACAATAGGTTTTTGTCATAAGATAACAGTCCATGGTGATAAGGGCCTTTTTTTCCAGGTTGGCAACCTGTGATCAGTGGGATTTGATAGGGATCACTGCTGTGTCCACAACTGTCTACAATATACCTTCATGACGTGGAGGAAGGAAGCACATATATTGCAGCCACATTTGCATATGACAAAAATAGGTGGAAAGGTAAGTCCCTAGAGGGAAGCAAAGAACTTGCAGAGAAGTACTAATAGATTAAGTAAGTGAGCAAAGTGTTAGCAAATGGAGTAACTTTTCATTTTGGAAGGGAGAAGAGAACAGAGTATTATTTAATTGGCGAAAAACTGTGGAAAGCTGCAAAATAAAGGGACTTGTGCATGAAAAAGAAAAAGTTAGCACACAGATGCGGAACATAATTGAAAGGCTAATGGAATGTTGGCCCTTATTTCAATAGGCTTGGAGTGTCAGCTAAGTGGGTAAGTCTTGCTGCAACTATACAAGGTGCTGGTGCTGGATCTTAGAGGGCTTAAAAGATAAATGCTGAGAGGATGACTCTCCTCAGGGGTGACTCTAGGACCAAGGAGTGTAGCCAGAGAAATAAAGGGTGCCATTTTAAGAAGATGAGGAGGATTTTCTTCTTTCAGAAGTTTGAGTGTCTTTGGAGCTCCTTGCCATAGACAGCTTGAATGAGCAGACTCCTTTTTTATATTCAAGGCTGACATAAATAAATTCACGATCAATGATTAAAGGGAAAGGACTGGAAAGTGGACATGCCATGATCACATTGCATGGTGCAAACTAAAACAGTAGAAACCTTCCAGAATTGCTTTAATGACTTGCCGGGATAGTGGGATGCTAAGCAGTTGTGTGGAGAGTTAGAAACCACAGAGACAGTTAAGTGGCATCACCTCTTCGTGTTGCGGCTAATTCTGAATTCAGCCTGGAGGTAGCATGCTGACTGCAATGCAGTACACCTTACTGATCCTACAGCAGCATTCAAAATTTCTTCAAAACAGTCCAGCATGAACTATTTTGACTGAAGATAACCTGCTGGAAGTTACATTCAATTCTCCTGATTAGATTAATATGTCCTTTACCTGTGTAGTGTGTTTGGATAAGAGCTCCTTTCGCTCTTTTTCATGGTTTAGCACCTTCCTCTGTCGCTGCTGCACCAAATTTGGGTCTTTCTCATGATCCTGTACCTTCCTCTGTCGCTGCGGAAGTGTGATGTCAGTAGCCACATTCACCAGTACCTTCCCCTCTTTGGAGGCCAAAGTCTCTCTATTCTTGGTGGTCTGAACAATAGTAACAACAAACAAAGCAACTTCCTGAAGCGGGTTCAAGATTGGGTTGTAGAACATTGAACAGCAAATGGGGTTGGCACAAACTGTCAATACCTGATTATTGGCACCATCCCTCTTTCCAGATAACACAGGACTCTGACATGACTGTGAAGGCCCTGGGTACACCTGGCCTTTTCCTGAAGGTTTCTTGCTTTGTGGGAGCAGCAATGACAGAAACGAGCCAGCTTTACTCTGAGATGACATCACTGACGAGGCCCTCTGACTGGACATCAATTCTCTGCAAATAAACAGCAAAGTTAGTCCAAGCTTAAAAGCACAACAGATCATTGTGACTGACTCCATGTACGACACAGGCCAAGAACTTGACTCACGACCCGGTTGCAAAGCGAAACCAAAAATGCATCAGTGCAAATAATTGAAAGATTACAGAGCAGGACTGATTTAAAATTCTAACAACACAAGGTGATTTCATACTAAAGATGCAAGAGAATAAAAAAAAGTGCCATCTAAAGATAAAGAAGCTGAGCTGAGCCCAGGTTCAATTTGCAACCTGGCCGATGTTATTGGATATCAGTATAACAGTAAATGCCTGTGCTCCTGTGGGTGGGTGGGGCAAATCCTGTCAGAGTTCCAGGGACCCACTGTTAGAACCTGGAAGCCACATGTGTGGATGAAGAATGAGGATGTGAGAAAACTGAATTTTTCACGTGATTGTCATTCCACATAAAAAGTAGATTGACCCACACATAAAATGAAGAAACATGTCCAAGGGACTGGACAACAGCAATATGTCAAAACCTTCAAACAGAAAGAAGATTGCATACAATTCTGGTCACCACAATATCAGAAGGAAATGGATGCTTTGGGCATGGTACAGAAAGGTTTTACGAGGATGGTGGCTTGCATGGTGGAGTTTAGCTAAAAGGAAAAGTTGTATAGGCTAGGTTTGTTTTCGCTGAAACACAGGAGGCTGAGAGATGACCTGAAAGAAGTTTACAAAATTGTGAATGGTATGGACAGAGCGAAAAGTACGAATGTGTTTTCCCGGGCGGAGGTTGCTGGAGGTTGGAGGTGCTGGAGAGGGTTTGAATTTAAGAGAGATGTGCAAGGGTGATGAGTGCCTATAACGTTCTGCCAGAAGTGGTGGTGGAAGCAGACACAATAGCAGCATTTAAGAAGCACCCAGATGAATACATGAAGAGAAAGGGAACATGCTTTTGTATGAAAGGCCAAAATGTTTTGACGCATGTTGAGAGGAACAAAGGGCCTGTCCCTGTGCTGCACTGTTCTAAAATTACTTTGAAAAAAATTTAAATAATTTGGATAATGTACATCTAGATATTTTCTACTCAACTTGTTTAGAAATGTTGTGACACACCTCTGGAGCGGGTGGAACTATAACGCAAGCCTCCTGGATCAGAGCAGCAAAATTACCACTGTACCATAACAGCCCCTTTCCCAACAGCACTATGATACCTGGCTGATGCATAAAGTGGACTGAGAAATGCCCCATTCTATGTCCCTACTGAAAAAATCACAATGTATGGTCCTCATATAAGAGACATATCAGATATTAAACTGATAAGAACAGAAACTGTTACTACACTACTACCAGCTTGCAAACAGAGTCTATTTTCAAGTCACTTGTAGACAGATTGGAACACAACACAGGACATCACAAAATGGCTGTTTGTAAATACAGAAAATGTTGATATGTTGGTTCTTTAAAATTACACCCCTATATAGATTGCTTTGGTCAGTATGAGTGCTCATACATTGGAGCCACCCTGTATATTAACAACTGTCATCACGTGAAGTGTGACAATGAATGCAATGTACTTTGTGCATTAATGGATTACACAGGACTCAATGTTCCCAAGAATATTTTACAATGCAGTCAAAGGAATGACAAATGATGGGTGGGGCAGGTTTGGACATGTGGAGGGAAGTGTGCATTGCCCCAGATTCAATAATGTGGAACAATGCTTTGGATTGTTCTATGATTAAAAGCTTATCGAGACAAACCTCAGTATTGATCTTTAGTGATGGTACTCACAATTCTGAATCCCCCAGTCGGTCCATATTCTGAATGTAAGGAGGCAATTTGTGGTGAATCATCTCCTCTTCTTTCCTCAGTCTTGGCTCGGCTTGTGCAGCAAACAACTGAGGACAACAAGAAAACTTAGGAAATAAAAATAGCACATAATAGTTATCAGTTTTATTGTAAAGTAAGTTTCCAATGTCCCTTGAAAAACACAAGTGCCCTGGAGACAAGCACAAAGAATAAGCACCCTGACAAACAATCGCACAGATTCTCCAACCTCCAATAAAAACTGGTAGAACACTACTAAGGTGAAAAAAAGTCACCATTCACGAGACTGTTTGCTGGTATGCCTCATAGTGAAAGCACATCGCCGAGAATTGGAAACAACAGCAACTGTCAGATTGCCCAAAGTTTCGATCAGATTGCGAGTAAAAGATAAGTTGAGCTTTGAATTTCCATCCCGGTGCTAGATTCATTCAACCTGAGGCTCATCAGCCCAGAATAAAGGCTTTCCACCTTCTCTTTCACCTGTCTTTACCTAACCTGAGTCTCACCAACACTCAGGAACTCAAAAACCTCTCAAAAGCTCAATAAAACAACATATTACCTTCTGCCTTAAGACTTCATTTTCTTCCTGTAGTTGGTAGCATCTCTGGACCTCTGCATCAAAGTTCAGCAACATAGGAACAGGTGATACAAGTTAAGAAAAAAATGCTTAGTCAATTTGCATCTTAGAGCCATGTTTAAAACTTTTGGCAGAGATTCTAAGTTCTCCCTCTGGGAAAATCCTGTACACCTTTAAAGAATCACCTCAGTCTGCTGCCAGTCTTGTGTCAAGGATTCATTTTCTAAGTAATATTATCGAATACAACGAGTTCACAGCTTCAAACCATGGTCAGACCTAATACAATAATAAAAAAGAAAATATTGGAGTAACTCAACAGGTATGGCAGCAGTGGAGAGGGAAACAAAGTTAATATTGTTATGAAGGTGTCGGTGTGTAATGTACCTTTAAGAGAGAGAGGAAGCTAGCAAGGACTGACTGAAAGCACAGATTGTGCTGAACAAGATAAAAATGCAACAGTTGGTTGAAACAAATAGCTGGAGTTGCATTGCCATGGAACAAAAACAAATTCAAATTCAGCCAATTAGTTTAAGTTATGGCCCAAATACCACAATCCAATCGAATTTGAATTTTACTGTTAGGGATGGCATCAAACCAATGGAATGATTCGATGCTTTGGGTTACAAAACGGGACATTTTGAACAATCAGGGGAGAACTGCAAAGGGCTCCCACAAGTGCAGAGTGCTAGCTGAATAGCTCTCTGAAAGATACCTGTCCATAAGAAAAGTTGTACAGAAAACTGAAGAAACGACGACCCAAGAAAATATAGAGGAAATTCTACAGAGGAAAATCTACAAAGGAGAATCAACAAAGCTGACTGGTTTTGAAATGTGATTAATTTTGTGTAAATCTTAATCAGGGTGTTTATTTTTTAAAAATCGGACCAGAGAAAGGTGAATAACTTGTTTTAATGTTCTCTGTTTGACTTAAAGAATAAAATTGTTAACTTTTACTTTAAATAGTGACATCTGGGATAGTTCTTTGTCTCTCAAAATTTAACAGATTACGGCTCGAGATGAGCTTGTGTATGGGGTTTAAATTAGCACAGGGGTTTACACTGTGTCGTAACAACTTGGGAGCTCTCGTCCATGATGTGTACAGGTTTAGACAGATTTGAATAGATTTGGGGTATGAGAAAAGCCCAGTAGATTTAAACACTTGCTGGTTAGTGCCCTAGATCTTTAAATAAAATGTAGGTGAGACAATGTGTTTAATTTCAGTTACTTGCGGTTGGTTAAATGAAAACTGAGAGAAATGACTCTTAAAATGGCTAACAAGGTTCTGGGATTTGAAGATGATTCCCAAATGTGCCAAGAACGTTTAGAAAGAAAAGACTTAGAATTAGCAAATAGGTTAGAATTGGGTTTAACCAAGGACAAAAGTAAAGCTGAAATTGTTCGGGCATTGCTCAAACACAGATGTGTCTGAGTGCAATAGCGTAAGAAAAACTTGAATTACAATTGAGGAAAATGGAGTTAGAAGATAAACAAATTGAGAGGAGGATCGAGAGATAGAAGGTTAAAGCATGAAGAAGCCAGGCAGCATGATGGTTAACACTGTTGTCTCACAGTGCTAGGGTCCTGGATTTCATTCCAGCCCCAGCTGATTGGGTGGAATTTGCACGTTCTCCCCATCTGACAGTTTCCTCCGGGTGCTCCAGTTTTCACCCATAGTCCAAAGCTCTGCAGGTTAGGTGGATTGGCCATGCTAAATTGTCCATAGTGTCTTGGGATGTGCAGGCCAAATGGGTTAGCAACTGGAAATGCAGGGTTACAGGGATAAGGTAAGGGTCTTGGTGCAATGCTCTTCAGAGGGTTGGTGTAGACTCGATGGGCCAAATGGCCTGCTTCCCCCACCGTAGCGATTCAATGATAAACCAGGAGCTGCACTAGCATAGTGAAGTTAGTTGTCTATTTAAAATAAAAGCTGCAACTTGCCCTAGAGGTCTACAGCACAGTAAAAGGCACCTCTGTCCATCAAGGCTGTGCTGGTCAAATACAATCAGCCGAACTATTCTCATTGTATTTCCCACTAGGTCCGTGGCCTTCCATGCCTTAGCATCACAAATGCACATCTAATTATTTAAATATTGAGGGTTTCCAACTCTACCAGCTTCACAGACAGCAAGTTGCAGATTGCCACCACCTTCTGAGTGACAGGTCTTTTTCTCATACCTCCTCCAGACCTCCTGCTCGTGCCCCTCTATCAATGGTCCCTGGTAATTCAGCCTGCCACCAAAGGAAAACATTCCTCCCTTTGATATGCGCTACTTATTTGGTACATCTCAATCGTGTACCCCCCACCCCACCCCCAATCACCTCTGCTCCGAGGACAACGCCAGTCTACCCAACCCTACCTTCACAATTAAAACTCTCCTGCCAGGCCACATCCTAGTAAGTCTCTTTTACACCCTCTCCAGTTCAATCACATCCCTTCTCACTGGATTCCAGAACTTCACACAATACTACAGCTATGGCCTAACCAACCTTTTGTACAGTTGCATCATAACTTCTCTGCTCTTAAACTCTTATGCCTCAAACTCAGATACCTCCCACATCGTCTTAACCACTTTACCTATCTCTCCTGTCACTTAAATGGACAGATGGACATGAATACCATGGTTATGCTGATCCTCTGTTTCCCAGCACCCTATCATTCTTCATGTATTCCCTTGTCTTGTTTGTCCTACAAAAGTGTGCATTACCTCACACTGATTCAGATTGAATTCCATTTGTCACCAATCAGCCTGGATATATTCTCCTGCAGTCGAGGTACCCTTCTCACTATTTACTACCTACCAATTATCACATTATCCACAATCTCACTGATCAACCCTCTAAACCATTTATACATATACACCACAAACAGCAAGAACCCCAACACTGATTCCAGTGGATCACCACTGGACACAGACTCCCAGTCTTGGGAGTGGAAGTAAGGCCATTCGGCCCATCAAGTCTACTTCACCATTCAATCATGGCTGATGGGCATTTCAGCACCACTCTCCAGCACTCTCCCTGTATCCCTTAATTCCTCGCGAGATTAAGAATTTATCCATTTCTGCCTTGAAGACATTTAACGTCCTGGCCTTCACTGTGCTCCATGGCAGTGAATTCCATAGGTCCACCAGTCTCTGGCTGAGGAAATGTCTCCTCATTTCTGTTTTAAGTTGACCTCCTCTAATTCTAAGGCTGTACCCACGAGTCCTAGCATCCCCGCCTGACGGAAACAATTTCCCAGAGTCCACCCTTTCTAAGCCATGCATTACCTTTTACGTTTCTACTAGATCTCCCCTCAACATTCTGAACTCTAACGAATACAATCCCAGGATCCCCAGCCGTTCATCGTATTTTAGGCCTATCATTCCAGGGATCATCCGCGTGAATCTTTGCTGGACACGCTCTAGTCCCAGTATGTCCTTCCTAAGGTGTGGGGCACAAAACTGGACACAGTATTCTAAATGGGGCCTAACCAGAGTTTTATAAAGTCCCAGCAGCACATCACTGCTTTTACATTCCAACCTCCTTGAAATAAATGACAACATTACAATTGCTTTCTTAACCATGGACTCAACCTGCAAATCAACCTTTAGAGAATCGTCAACTAGCACTCCCAGATCCCTTTGTACTTTGGCTTTATGAATTTTCTCACCGTTTATAAAACAGTCCGTGCCTGTGTTCTTTTTTCCCCAAAGTGCAAGACCTCGCATTTGCTCACATTGAATTTCATCAGCCATTTCCTGGACCATTCTCCCAAACTGTCTAAATCTTTCTGTGGCCTCCCCAGCTCCTCAGAACTACCTACCTGTGCACCTAACTTCATATTATCAGCAAACCTCACCAGAATGCCCCCAATCCCTTCATCCAGATCATTAATATATAAAGTGAACAGCTGCGAGCCCAACACTGAACCCTGTGGGACACCACTTGTCACCAACTGCCATTCTGAAAAAGAACCTTTTATCCCAACCCTCTGCCTTCTAACAGACAGCCAATCCTCAATCCATGCCAGGAGCTCACCTCAAACACCATGAGCCCTCACTTTACTTAGCAGCCTCCCTTGACACACGTTATCAAAGGCCTTTTGGAAGTCTAGGTAGATAACATCCACTGGGTTTCTCTGGTCTAGCCTACTTGTTACATCTTCAAAGAATTCTAACAGGTTTGTCAGGCACGACAAATCCATGCTCACTTGTTCTAATTCGACCCTGCACTTCCAAGAATTTAGAAATCTCATCCTTAACAATGGATTCTACAATTTCACCTACAACCGAGGTTAGGCTAATCAGCATATAATTTTCCACCTTTTGTTCCTGCCACTCAGCTAATCTGGATCTAGTCAGCCAAATTTCCTTGGATCCCAAAGGCTCTTATCTTCACTATCAGTCTCACATAAACTTATCAAAAGCCTTTCTAAAGCCCAAGTAAACCACATTGAATGCAGTGCACTCATCTACACACTGTCTTCAAAATATTCAAATCAAACTGGTCAGACTTGACAACAAAACCATGCTAACTGTTCTTGATTAATCCCTGCCACTCCAAGTAGAGATTAATTCTGCCCCTCCGAATTACTTTCACTGGTTTTCCAATCAGTGAAGTTCGTGTGACTGACCTGGATTGATTAATCCCTTACTCCCTTTTGGAACAATGGTACCACATGGCTGCATTCCAGTTCTCTGGCACATCCTTTGTGACCAAGTAAGAACTGAAAATTGCGAGCACCCCTATTTCTTTTTTTGACCCACTCAACAGCCATGGGATACATTTAAGTATCACCCAGCTCTTCTCCCTGATTTCTATACCCACATCATCTCTCAGAGCAGTGAACATCAACACAACTCCAGGAAAGGAGAATTAACTACTACTATGCAAGCAGTTGGTGAGGCAACTATGACAGTATCAAGAAATCCATGGGCTCTGTCTTGACCAAATTTACTTATTGACATGCACTGCGGTGTGTTCAAACAGCCTCTGCTCATATAATTTGCTTATTTAAATTCGAGATGTCAGAGTACACCTTAGACATTGTGGATTGTAAAGGACAAAGTAAGATCTGCAGATGCTGGAGATCAGAGTTTAGAATGTGGTGCTGGAAAAGCACAGGTGGTCAGGTTGAAGGGCTTATGCCTGAAACATCAATTCTCCTGCTCCTTGGATGCTGCCTGACCTGCTGTGTTTTCCAGCACCATTCTCTTGTTTGTGGATTGTAAATTTGTTTGACGTGATCATGGGTATGTACATTACAACAAACTACTGGAATGACAACCAGAAGCAGCAGCAATAGAACGAAATAAATTTCACAAGACATTTTATTGTTTATTAAAAATGAAAGGAATGTTGCAGTTCTATTCTCTTAGTTAGTTGGGATCTCAAACTTTGTTTACTTTAAAATAAAAATTATTGGTCCCTAATTAGATCATAACTCAAAATTAGTGGCTTTCTCCAGGGTCATAAATACAAAATTAACTCTCCACTGGCATTGCCTTGCATTGATCAGGTCTGTAGCAGCAATATTGACTTCACTCCAAACTGAACTTATAACCTAGCATTCTTTAAATCATCCAAGATTACCCAATTTCCTTCATGAGCCTTAGACGAAATAAGGAGCTCACCAAGCAACAAGTTTGAACCTACAATGCAGCTTGGTGTGCCAATGTTACAAATGCACCGTGGCTAACATATCAGGATTTATGCTGACCAAAGGATCACATCTCCAGGTACTAGAAACCTGGACCAAGACTATGTAAGGAAATAAAGGTTAGTGCTGATTTAGACTTAAGGCCTGCTGAAAAGTGCATGTTAACTACTGACTCAATCTAATAGAGCAGCCATAATGTGGAGGTGACGGTGTTGGACTGGGGTGTACAAAGTTAAAAATCACAACACCAGGTTATAGTCCAACAGGTTTATTTGGGAGCGCTAGCTTTCGGAGCGCTACACAACCACCTGATGAAGTAGCAGCGCTCTGAAAGCAAGTGCTTCCAAATAAACCAGTTGGACTATAACCTGGTGTTATGAGATTTTTAACTTAATACAACTGTGATAGCCATATCCTGGTGATTTTGTTAGCCAGTACTCTGTTGAAGATACTTCTGCCCATGAGTCAGAAGACTGGGAGTCCAGATCTTACTTCAAGATTTGAGCACAAAAACCTTGCCTTATAATCTAGCTCAATACTGAACGATTGCTATACCATCAGAACGGTCACTTTTAGAATGGGGTTAAATGGAGGCCCCTCTGTTCCCTCATGTGCATGCTAAAGACAGTATGGTATTATTTCAAAGAGGATTACAGGAGTTATCCTGAATCGAATGCCCTATATTTAGCCCATAGCATCCCAAAAATCAAATTACCGACTCTTTTAGAGTTATTTGTAGGAGCTTGCTGTGAAGACTGTGTTTCAAAAATAATTTATTGGCTGTCCCATTGAGGTCATGAAAAGCACTATTTAAAGGCAAGTCTTTTTAAAAAGATGTTCTCCATCCAGGTTCACATTTGAGAATTACCCACTAAACAAAGAAACAGAACAGCTTATAGATCTAGAATCACAAACCAGTTGGAGACAACATCAACAGCTGAGGAAAGGATCCTCAGGTTCAGTCAACTAGTCACTCACAACTGCGATGCCCAGTGTATCATAACATATACATTCTCCTCACATAACTATCACCATTTGAAATGGTGGAATCTTTTGGGAGGCAGGAAAGAGATTAAAAACCCAGGCCAATTCAGGGCAAAAGTACCCAGAAAATTCATCTTAACACTGCCGTCCCTCCAAACAAGCCTGGTTAGCCAACACTAGTCCAGATTACTTATCCTGTCAATTCCCTGCTGTGAGAGATGATCTCCACCCCAGACATAAAGTGATCAGGTTCTGACTTGGAAAAAAAAATCAACAAATCTGGATCCAATATGAGGACAATATGTATTCCAGATATTCACTGTTTTCTGGGTAAAGGACTACTTGTTAATGTCTCACCTAGACCTGAGTGCACAAATTAAAACGGCGATTCTTGGTCTTCTGTAATACTTTATTATCTTCATCATCTTACAAACCATTAGATTACACCCAAGGCACTATTTCTTAAAGTATATCATCGTAGTTCTTCATAGAATTATAGTGCCTGTCTGAATGAGCATTTTGACTCAGTGTCATTCTCCTGTCTTTTTCCTGAAATGCCTGAATATGGTTATTATTTAAATAATCCTTCAACACCCTCCTGAATGCCTAGATTGAACTTGTTTCCACAAGACTTGCAAGCAGCATATTCCTGATCCTGACCACATTTTGTAATGAATTTTTCTCACATCCTAATTGCTTTCTCCAGCAATCAGTTTCAGATTTCCAGTATTCACAGTATTTTGCTTTTATTTAATAAATCTTTCCTTTTTCAGAACTTCAGTATACCAACTACATGAGATAATCAAATTACACAGTATTCTAGCAGAAGCTTGGTTAACATCTTGTCTCTCTAGTTCCTAAATGCCACACGCTTTGGAGGTGTTTCTAAAGGAACTTTATTAGATTTCTGCTTTGAACAAGATGTGGACTTGGGCTGCACTGTACTATGTTTTAGATTAGATTAGATTACTTACAGTGTGGAAACAGGCCCTTCGGCCCAACAAGTCCACACTGACCCGCCGAAGCGCAACCCACCCATACCCCTACATTTACCCCTAACCTAACACTACGGGGAATTTAGCACGGCCAATTCACCTGACCTGCACATCTTTGGACTGTGGGAGGAAACTGGAGCACTTGGAGGAAACCCACGCAGACACGGGGAGAATGTGCAAACTCCATACAGACAGTTGCCTGAGGCTGGAATTGAACCCGGGTCTCTGGCGCTGTGAGGCAGCAGTGCCACCGTGCCGCCCATTTTTTTTTGTATTAGTGCAAATATTTAAGGTGTCAATCAAGTCAACTGCTTTGTCCTGGATGGTGTTGACCCTACTCCTTGCTGTGTGTCAGACCTTTGGGGGTCAAGAGATAAGTTATATGCTACCATTAGTGAGGTGTTCATGTAGTGACAGTATATAGGTGGCCAGTCCAGCTATACCTCTGACTAATAGTAACCTCCAGGATGTTGATTGTGAGGGATTCACCAATGATAATGCCAAACATTGAATGAAAGTAATTAGGCTCACTTGTGATGTGGTTCAAACATCATTTATGTGGTATAAATTTACCACCTATCAATCTAACACTGAACACTTGTTGTGAGTATGCTCATTCTGTTTAATTATAAGGAATTAAAATGAGCGTTTTTTAAAAAAAATCATTCATGGGATGATGACGTTGCTGGCTCAGCCAGCATTTTGTGTCCCTCCCTAATTGTCCAGAGGGCAGTTAAGAGTGAACCACATTGCTGTGGGTCTGCAATCAAATGTAGGCAGTTTCCTTCATTTCCAACAATCAACAATGGATTCATGGTCTTTGTTAGACTCTTAATTCCAGATTTCTGCTGGATTCAAATTCCACTATCTGCTGTAGCAGATCTCAGAATGAGGGTGCCTACATGGTCAGATCTCAGGGGCAGGGGAATTTCAGGACACTGTAGGTCAGGAGGATCTTACAGAAACAGATTTAAAACTCGTTATCATACATATTTAAGCACAAAGGTGCAGTCAAAAGTTTTTAATGTCACCACATAAAGTGCCATTTTAGGTGCAAATACCTAGATACAAAAACTTAACAAGGTAGAAAGAAATAAGGAACAAAATTAATAATAGTTCAGTCCTTCTTGGTATTAAGTCAAAAACTGAAGAAATAAAGCTAAGATTTCTTGCAGTCTTTGTATTAATAATGTATGTCAAAATGTTTCACCTAGGCATACTACACTGAGGTGTAGTACCAGTGATATCCTCAGATAATTGGCTACCAACAATCACAACCATCTTCCTTTGTCCTAGCTACATTAGCCAGTGGAGAGGTTCTCCAATTCACATTCACATACTCAATTGTTTTGTGAATCCACCTATGACCCTATTTGCTATAGGTATCCCTTCACAACATTGTTCATCAACCTTTAAAAAGCTATGCACCTAATCACCAAGTTCTACTCCTTTCTCCATTCAAGTCAATGTTTTTTTTTGCTGAAGAGTAGGCGTATGTGTATATATAAAAGTACTCAACAGTCATCCAGCATAATACTACACTTTTCTAAGCTGATGATCATTTGCCAGTGGAGAAGAACTATATGAAAAAAAAACAATGATATGGATTAAGTTAAAAAAAATGACGATGCAATATATCTGACACTAAGGGGAGATTTTTCACAAGTCACACAGGACTGAAATTTGGAAAAGACAAGTCCAAGATTGATAACAAGTACAACGGTGCAGCTGTGAAAGACCTTCAGCTTTGATCTATTGTGCAGTCTCTCCTGTTTGGCTGACAAGTAGGAGAAGTCAGAACGAAAATGCAGACAATGGATTCACAACACAATGCAAAAAAGGATATGCATACACTGGAACAGCACACTTAGAAAGTTGTGCAGAGAGACCAGGAAAGTTTCTGCCCATTGCTTGGAGAAGTACGTGGCGAACACTACGTTCTGATCTGGATTCGGAACAAAAGGAAGAACAAACCATTCTTTCCATTCTGGCTGGCTCTGCAATTCCAGGGCCTGTTTCTGGAAGAACTCCTGGGTTTTATCAATCCTATTAGACTGCAACAAAAAGCAAAAGGGAGACATTGCATTCTTTCATTCCTTCCTTCCTTTTGCAAGTCCTGCTCTCAAAGCGGAAATGCTTTTTTTTTAAATACTAATTTGAATAATGTCCACCAAACCCTCATTTCTGAAAATAGAGAAGAAAAACGACAGGTTACCTACCAGGAAGATTCTCAGTTGTGCTAAACTAAATAATCCTGACCAGGAAGATTCTCAGATTTATGCTAAATTAACTAATCCTGACCAGGACAGAATTGGAAGCCTCTGGACTCATGAGACAACATGTCGAAAATCATTTCTGATCACAATCAGGTAAGTGAGATTTACTGATTGGATGGGTCCGTGGGACCAATTTTACAAAAATCAGGAAGCAATGACATTTGCCATAGCACTTTCATGATGGTATAATAAATCAGTGTTCATTGATCAGCATCACAGAATCTCACTGGTTCTGGCAGGGTAGTTTAGAAAGCATCAGACATCCGATGAAAGAGAGGCTGCACATGGGCCTTAGTTAGTGTCAGGGCCTGCTGAAATGAAACAAAACTCTTATCCCACAGACTTCTCCTTGAACAATGTTGCTAATTATCTGTGCTGATAAAGCGCAGAAAGAACCTCACTGGCTTTCACTTATCACTGATGGGAGTTTGCAGGTCAGGATTTGAAAGAGTAAATCTCTCTTTACATTGTTGCAGTGAACACACAGGGTAGGCACAAAATGGAGTTCAATAAATTTTAAAACACTCTCTACTTCTTTTAAACTGAAAGCAAGGCCTCCTCTAACTGTCTTTTCAAACACTCCAAGAGCAGATACTGCATAAGATTAGAATCAGAGCAAAGTGCCCTCTATACCATCTCCAAACACTTCAGGTACAGATAGGGCAAGGGCAAATTACCTGGATGGTATGGATCAGATAGTAACGGTACAAGCTGGTTTTCAGCTTGTTGACTGTGTGTCGATATGCATCCTCCAGTCTGCTGAACAGGCGACGATCCAGGTAGCCCCAGTATTCACGCAGTCCACTGAGGTCATAACCTTGAACCAAATGCTGCAGTTGTTCTACAATTTTATCAACCTAAAAAAAAAGATTATTCAACTAATTTCATTGCAAAGCCAGCTTTTTAATGCACAGTGATTTATGCAAGGGTGAGAGTTTTCTTTTATTAACTGCAATCTCCAAATAAAGCAATATCAATAGTTCCTATGGTTGACATCGGTCAGAGAGTTCACATGACTACTTCACACCAGCTGTAACTCAGTGAGCAGTACTCTTGTCTCTAACTCAAGTTGGGGTTCAAGCCCCACTCCTCAGCCATGAGGACATAATCCAGGCTGACAGCCCAGTAAAGCATTGAAACACTTGTAGCAGATCCACCTTCTAGAATGATTTCACCTAGGCACCATTAAACGAGTACAGGAGATTTGCCTGTATTCACATATCCATCATCAAAAACAGGTTGCCACATTGCTTGTTTGGATGGGACCTTCCTGTGCACAAATCAACTGCTGTACAATAATGACTACAATTCAAAATTACTCAAAATGGTTGTGAAGCACTTACTGATTCACAAGGGAACTTGGTGACGAGGAAGAAAGTGCTTTGTTCTTTTTCAGCCTCCAGTAACTATTTTACTTTGACACTGATGAAGCAGCTGATTACTAGGTAACTAGTAGTGTGTTTTCATTATTCTCAGCCAAATGAAATATATTTCTTTCAGTATATGGGAAATCATGGATGCATTGTATGCCCTAGATGAACACATCTGCGGAAAATCTTCCCAACTGCACACGCTTGTTCTCTGGATCTGGAGCATCAGCTGGAATTGCTGTTTTGCGTCCACAAGTGATAGTACTATAAATATAGTCAAGTGGAGGCAACAGCTTTATGGTATTATCACCAGACGATTAATCCAGTCACCCAGATAATATTCTGTGGGCCCAGATTCTAATCCCGCCATGACAGATGATAGAATTTCAATTCAAGTAAAAATCTGGTATTAAGCAATAATGATGACCCCATTGCTAATTGTTGGAAAAATCCAACTGGTTCACTAATGCCCTTTACGGAAGGAAACTTATCTGGTCTGGCCTACCTGCAACTCCAGACCGACAGCAATGTGGTGGACTCTTGAACTGATATTTAAAACTGCAATAAATGCTGACTTAGCAAATGACACCCTAATCCCATGAACGAATAAAAAAAAAGAATAGCATGTTTAAGGTGGTCAGACTGCAGGTTTAGTGCATACAGGCAGAAAGAGAATGAGACAGGCAGGCTGTTCAGGGTATCCTCTGTATCAATAACATAGGTAGGCAAACGGATGTGATCATAAAAACAGCTTTTTGGGAGTTAGGAAGGAAATTAAAAAGGAGGGCATCAATTTGGGGCCTAAACAAGCTACCCGAGTTCCATCTCAACTGAAACAAGACAAATATCGTTCAAGGAAAAATTATTTGTGCTAGGGAACTAGATCTTCCCCAAGATGGTGCCGGAGTGTGGCAGCTTGTTGGCAGCTGTCTACAGCATTCTTATTCTTATTTTTCTTATAAACATCCTGCTCTTTTAAAACTCAATTCTAAATCTGTCAAAATTACTAACAATGTTCTTTTAAATACACTGCTAGGCCAGAGGACCCTCTGATCAATAAGTCCCAATTACTGATGCTGAAACTTCACAACCCGAGGCTTGACCAGCGTGGGAATATAGACCTGACCTGACATAGAGGAAGCCTGACCAGATTGACCACAAGACTCCATGGAACACTCAAGGCTGGTGCCCAGGACCCCATCACGAGCGCCCTCTTACCTTTCTGGTTCTGGAACTGCAAGCCCAGAGGCCTTCCAACCTCTCACAGGTCTGACCTCATGGAAACCCAGAACCAAGGCCTGACCCCATAGTGACCCAACATTGAGGCTACCTAACCAGATTGGCCACAAGACTTCCTGAAACATTCAAGGCTGTGACAAGTGCTGAGGACACCATCAGATCCATTCAGACTTCCTGGAGCAGAATTCCCTCAATGATGCCAGAGATGGACCAGTCTGACCACAAGATTCCCCAGAGTGTTCAAGGTCGTGACCAATGTCCAGAACCCTATCGGGTGCTCCCATTCACCACTCGGAGTAGCTGATTTCACTCATTGACATTTGAGATCGATGAGGTCCAGCCATCTTACCCAAGAAAGATGGGAAATGCGTTGGACTTAAAGTGAGACAAACTCGGAGGTTTCAAACTCCCCTTTCCAGCATACACCTGGCAAATGTTCAAACCATAGAAAACAAGATAGATGACTTAAAGCTAGACTTACTTTCCAAGGAGAATTGAGGGACAGCTGTGTGGTCTGTTTCAGAGAGATACAGCTCACCCCCTGCTACTCCTGACTGTGTCTTACAATTTGACATCTTCTCAATTCACTGAATGGACTGCTTGGTGTCCTTCTGCAAGGCAAATGGCATTTGGGTCTGTCTCCTAATCAACACCTCCTGGTGCTCAGAAGTGGTGACTTTGGCAAGTTATCACTCTCTGGACCCAGAACAGCTAACAATGAAAAATCCATCCATACGACCTATCATGTGAGTTCACCTCTGCTATCCTCACAGCAGTCTGTGTTTCACCCCATTATACAACACGATAGCCAGTGTTGAAACAGAATAGCTCAAAGCCTTGTTTATCATAGCTGGTGACTTCAACCAAGCCAAAATACAACCCAGATGTCGCCTGTTCCATCAGAGGTTCAGGCATCCTTGACTATTACTACACAACCAAAGATGCCTACCAATCCATTCCCTGTCTCCATCCTGAGTATCAGATGACAATGCTCCTCTGCTGGACTTACAAGCAGAAACTAAAACGTGAGGACCCAGTACAGAAAGTAGTGCAGTGTTGCTCTTAGGAAACAGAAGGCCTTTCATGGGACTGGTCCATAATAAAGAGCTCAACAGCCAACCTAAACAAATGTGTCACTACTCTTACAGACTTCATCAGTGTGTAGATGACTGTGTGCCAGTGAAATTAATCCAAATGCTCCCCAACCGAAAAATCATGGATGAACCTGGAGATCCACTCTCCATTGAATTCCAGTCTGAGACATTCAATTCGGATGACCTTGTTCAAGTCAGGAAATCCAGATACGACCTTTGCAAGGCTATCAGAGATGCCAAGAGGCAAAACCAAATTAAGTTTGAGACCCAGACTAACTACATGGACATGTTGTAATTTGAGACAAAGCTCACATGACATAACGGAAAATTGAACTGTCTCACATCCCTACTCTATGCACTCAGTGCATTCTACGCTTACTTGGAACAGAAGGGCAGTGAAACAACGTCATCTGCCCTAACAGCCTCGAACACACTTGTACCCTCGGTCACTGCCACAGGCATTAGATTGGCCTTAAGGGGGAGTGCATGGAAAACAACTGGTCTGGTTAGAGACCCCAGTCATGCACTCAAATCCTGTGTGGACCAGCTGATGGCAATATTCACAGACATCTTTAATGTCTCCTTACTGCGACCTGTTTCAAAAAGACCACCATTATCAGAATACCAAAGAGAATTCAAGCAAAGTGACTCATTACTGCCTGGTGGCTCTGACATCTACACTTATGAAGTGCTTTAAGAGGTTGGTCATGGTTCACAATTCCAACCTCCCAGGTTGCCATGATCTCTTGCAATTCACCTTGCAAAAGGACCATGAGTGATGGCACCACCTTGGTCCTACACTCATCCCTGGAATGCCTGGACAACAAGGATAGCTACGTCAGACTTCTACTTATTAATTGCAGCTCTATCTTTAACACAATAATTGCAAACATCTTTGATATCTAGGTCTCTGCTCCCCAATAACTGGATTTTCAACTCCCTGTCAACGGACTGCAGTCAGGAAGGATATGCAATAACACCTCATCCATGATAATCCTCAACACTGGGGCTCTGCAAGGCTGAGTAATCAGCCCCTACTACACTCCTTATACACATGTCCTTGTGGCCAAATTCCGCATCAACTCCATTTACAAATTTTCTGATTCCACCACCTTTGTAGAATGGATCTCAAACAACAATGAGATGGAATACAGGTAGGAGATAGTGCTTAATGGCATGGTGTAAAGACATCAATCTCTCCATCAACATGAGCAAAACAAAGGAGATAGCCACTGCCGTCAGTAAGCTGACTGGAGGGCATGCTACTGTCTTCATCAATGGTGCTGAGGAGGCAATGCTTCAGACTGTTAAGTTCCTGGGAGAGATAAACATCAACAAACTGTCCTGATCTATTCACATTGACACTACAGTCAAGGAAGCATAACACCACCTCTACATTCTCAGGAGGTTAAGGAAATGCAGCACATCCATAAAGATTCTTACTAAATTTTGCAGATACATCACAGAAAACATTCTATCTGGACACATCACAGTATGGCAACTGCTCTTTCCAAAAGCGCAAGAAATTACAGAGGCTGAACACAGAGGCAAACTAGCCTCCCATCCATTGACTGCGTCTATAATTCCTGCTACAAAGGAAAGCAACCAACATAATCAAAAGACTTCTCCCACCCTGATTATACCCTCTTCCACCATCTTTCGTTGGGCAAAAGATATAGAAGTTTGATTTGAGAAAAAAGTTTCTTCTTTGTTATTCTTAGACTTCTGAATGGACCTCTTAAATAGAAC
The DNA here is from genome assembly GCF_047496795.1 of Chiloscyllium punctatum. Taxonomy (NCBI): domain Eukaryota; kingdom Metazoa; phylum Chordata; class Chondrichthyes; order Orectolobiformes; family Hemiscylliidae; genus Chiloscyllium; species Chiloscyllium punctatum. Next base: position 55,607,017 of record NC_092770.1, on the reverse strand, counting down.
AAAGAACATTACAGTGCAGTACAGATCCTTCAGCTCTCAATGTTGAGCCACCTGTGAAATTAATCTGATGCCCATCTAACATACATTTGGATAATAATGGAATGGTGTATGTTCAATGACCATTTCATTGCCCATTGCAGGGAGGCCGTTCCACGCCCCTCCTACTCGGAGTAAAGAAACGACACATGATATCTTTTCTAAAATGATCACCTCTTAATTTAAAGCCATGTCCCCTAGTGTTAGCCTTCACCATCTGAGGAAAAAGGCTCTCACTGCCCACCCTATCTAATCCTTTGATCATCTTGTATGTCTCAATTAAGTCACCTCTCAACCTTCTTCTCTCTAATAAAAACAGCCTCAGTTCCCTCAGCCAGGAAATCTCCCCTGAACCCTTTCCAAACCTTCTGCACATCCTCCCTATAATGCAGTGACCAGAACTGCACGCAATATTCCAGAATATTACCAGTGTCTTGTACAGCTGAAGCATGATCTCATGGCTCCAAAATTCAATCCCCCTACCAACAAATGCCAACACACCATATGCCTTCTTAACAACCCTACCAACCTGGGTGGAGAAAGTGAGGACTGCAGATGCTGGAGATCAGAGCTGAAAATGTGTTGCTGGAAAAGCGCAGCAGGTCAGGCAGCATCCAAGGAACAGGAGAATCAACGTTTCGGGCATAAGCCTGACCTGCTGCGCTTTTCCAGCAACACATTTTCAGCTACCAACCTGGGTGGCAACTTTCAGGGATTCATGCATCTGGACACACATTTCTCTGTTCATCTACACTGCCAAGAATTTTACAATTAGCCCAGTACTCTGCATTCTCTGACAAGTGAACTACCTGACACGTGTCCGCATTAAACTCGATTTCCCACTTCTCAGCTCAGCTCTGCATTTTATCTATGTCCCTCTGTAATTTCCACAACTCCACCTACCTTAGTGCCATCTGCAAATTTACGAAACTATCCTTCTACGCCCACCTCCAGATAATTTGTAAACATGACAGACATCAGTGGCCTCAAAACAGATCCTTGCAGTACACCACTAGTAACTGAGCTCCATGATAAACATTTCCCATCAACTACCACTCTCTGCCTTCTTTCAGCTGGCCAACTTCTGATCCAAACCATTAAATCACCTCAATCCCAAAACTCTGTATTTTGTGCCTTCTCTATGTGCCTCCAACAGCTGCAACAGTATCTGCACTGTTCTGCTATCCTGACAGACAGTAAAATCTACTTGTAAAACAGGCAATACAGCACTTTTCACTATAACTCGGTACATGTGACAGCAATAAATCAAACCAAATTGAAGGAATTAGCTTGATTTTGCTGGGAGCCAGGAATCTGAAGGGTACAACAAAATGAAATGAAGTGAAGTGGGTAACAGGAAATATAAAAATGGCACAAAGTCCAAGTAGACTGAACCCAGTATAGTGCAGGTACATCCAGGACTCTTCATTTGTTTGAAGAGTTGCCTAATTCTAGATTTCCACACAGGGGAAACGTCCTCTCAGTATCAACTTCATTGAGACTCCATTAGAATCAGAGATGCTTCAAAGATATCTTTCGTTCCCACAAGCCCAACCTGACCATGTTTTTCTCATGTGCCCCAAGGATCAGCCCAGCTCATTGCTCCTTGAATTCTGTTTTTATTGTAGTCCCATTTCAAGATTTGGACAATACCCTGACCCCTCTAAGAACTATCGGAGTGATGGTGATGGAAGGAGGGCATGGAGATGACAGTGGCACATGAGAGAGGATACAGAGGGAGTAAACAACTTTGAAAGCCCTGGTCTACTTCATCTTCACATGACTGACTTAAGTGCAAAGATTTACATTTAAGTAAGGACAGCAAAACTATGCATAGACTTGTGATGTACTCGCTAATAATGTGGACAATTCTGAAATGCCTAAACTCGCATATCTCATAATTAAATTCACTAGAAAATTTTAATCTGACCAAGGCTTTGAATCTTCGAAGACAGTCAAATCTGCCTTTATTCTAAGGTTTATGACTAGATCAGTCAGCCATCAACACCGAGCTCAGCACAGTTCTTGGTCAACTCACTCGAAAACCCTTATCCTTGTCTGTCTTGATCTCGATGTCAAATGTTTTGAGTGTACTGGTGAATTCTCTGTAGAGCAAATATTCACGAACAAGTTCATCCATTCGTTCAACTGCTGATGCCATTATTCAGCAGACTGATCTAAACAACAACAGAATGATGAGGTGTTATATTCTCACCATATAACAGAAAGGATATCTTTAACTAAGGCTCTCACTCTAGTTCTCTGCCCAGGTTTAGTTTGCAGTCTCTCTGTCTGACAGACAGATGTCCCTCCACATCTCGAAACCGACCACATCACTCAAAGACCACAAAACAAACCCTCCGCATCACCCAGACCCCTTCACGAGGTCCCTTATTCATTCACACTCTCACACTGCAACTCTCTTCCCTTCGCCCTCCCTCACTGTGACTGGGCTGAGCTTCTCTCAATCTCTCTCTCTCTCTGCGACCAGGATGAGCTTCTCTCAATCTCTCTCTGTGACTGGGCTGAGCTTCTCTCAATCTCTCCATTTCTCTGCGACCAGGATCAGCTTCTCTCAATCTCCCTCTGTCTCTCTCTGCGACCGGCTGAGTTTCTCTCAATCTCTCTGTGACCGGGCTGAGATTCTCTCAATCTCTCTCACTCTGCGGCCAGGCTGAACTTCTCTCCCTTTCTGTGACCAGGCTGAGCTTCTCTCAATCTCTCCATTTCTCTGCGACCAGGATGAGCTTCTCTCAATCTCTCTCTCTCTCTGCGACCGGGCTGAGCTTCTCTCAATCTCTCTCTCTCTGCAACTGGCCTGAGCTTCTCTCAATATCTCCATCTCTCTCTGACCAGGCTGAGCTTCTCTCAATCTCTCTCTGTGACCGGGCAGAGCTTCTCTCTCTCTGTGACCACCTTTAGCCTCTCTCTCTCTCTGTCTCTCTATGACCATCTTTTGCTTCTCTCTCTGCAGCCGCCTTTAGCTTCTCTGTGTCTCTCTGCGACCGCCTTTCGCTTCTCTGACTGGGCGATCGGCTTTAGCTTCTCTCGCTCTCTGCGACCGACTTTAGCTTCTCTCTGACTCCCTTTAGCTTCTCTCTCTCTGCGACCGCCTTTTGCCTCTGACTATCTGCGACCGCCTTTAGCTTCTCTCCCTCTCTCTCTGCAACCGCCTTTAGCTTCTCTCCCTCTCTCTCTGCAACCGCCTTTAGCTTCTGACTGACTCTCTGCGACCTCCTTTTGCTTCTCTCTCTCTCTCTCTCTCTCTCTCTCTTTCTGCGACCGCCTTTAGCTTCTCTCTCTCCGCGACCGCCTTCAGCTTCTCTCTGCGGCCGCCTTTAGCCTCTCTCTCTCTCTCTCACTGCGACCGCCTTTAGCTTCTCTCACTCTCTGCGACCACCATTAGCTTCTCTCTGTCTGTCTGCGACTGCCTTTAGCTTCTCTCTGACTGTGTGACCACCTTTAGCTTCTCTGTCTCTCTGCGACTGCCTTTAGTTTCTCTGTCTCTTCGCAATCGCCTTTAACTTCTGACTCTGTGACCACCTTTAGCTTCTCTGACTCTCTGAGACCCCCTTTAGCCTCTCTCTGCGACAGTCTTTAGCTTCTCCCTCTGCAACCACCTTTCGCTTCTCTGCCTGCGACCGCCTTTAGCTTTTCTGTGACTCTCTGCGACCGCCTTTAGCTTCTCTCTCTGCAACCACCTTTAGTTTCTCGGTCTCTCTGCGACTGCCATTCGCTTCTCTCTCCGAGACCGCCTTTCGCTTCGCTGTCTCTGTGACCGCCTTTAGCTTCTCTGACTGTCTGCGACCGCCTTTAGCTTCTGTATCTCTGCGCCTCCTTTAGCTTCTCTCTCTGCAACCGCCTTTAGTTTCTTGGTCTCTCTGCGACCGCCATTCGCTTCTTTCTCTCTGCGACCGCCATTAGCTTCTCTTTCTGCAACCGCCCTTAGCTTCTCTGTCTCACTGCAACCGCGTTTTGCTTCTCACTGACTCTCTGCTACCGCCTTTAGCTTCTCTCTCTCTCTCTGCGACCACCTTTAGCTTTTGACTCTCTCTCTGTGACCGTTTTTCGCTTCTCTGACTCTCTGCCACCACCTTTAGCTTCTCTGTCTGCAACCGCCATTACCTTCTCTGTCTCTCTGCGACTGCCTTTAGCTTCTCTCTCTCTGAAACTGCCTTTAGCCTCTTTCTGTCTCTCTGCAAACTCCTTTAGCTTCTCTTTCTGACTCTCTGCGACCTCCTTTAGCTTCTCTCCCTCTCTCTCTGCAACCGCCTTTAGTTTCTCTGCCTCTCTGCGAATGCCTATAGCTTCTCTCTCTGCGACCGCCTTTCGCTTCTCTGACTCTCTGCAAACGCCTTTAGCTTCTCTCTCCCTACAAACTTCTTTAGCTTCTCTTTCTCTCTGCAACCGCCTTTAGCTTCTCTCTCAGATCGCCTTTAGCTTCTCCCTCTGTCTCTCTGCGACTGCCTTTAGCTTCTCTCTCTCTCTCTCTCTCTGCAACCGCCTTTAGCTTCTGTCTCTCTGCGACATCCTTTAGCTTCTCACTGACTCTCTGCGGCCGCTTTTAGCTTCTCTGACTATCTGTGACCGCCTTTCGCTTCTATCTGCCACCGCCTTTAGCCTCTCTGCAACCGCGTTTAGCTTCTCTCTGTCGCTGTGCGACCACCTTTAGTCTCTCTGTCTCTCTACGACCGTCTTTAGCTTCTCTGACTCTCAGCGCTTTTAGCTTCTCTGACGGTCTGCTAACGCCTTTAGCTTCTCTCTCACTACAAACCTCTTTAGCTTCTCTCTCTCTGCGACCACTTTTAGCCTCTGTCTCTCTGCGACCACCTTTAGCTTCTGACTCTCTGCGACCGCCTTTAGTTTCTCTGTCTCTCCATGACCGCCTTTAGCTTCTGACTCTCTGCGACCACCTTTAGCTTCTCTCTCTCTGCGACCACCTTTAGCTTCTCTCTCTGCAACCGTTTTTAGCTTGTCTTTCTGCATCCGCCTTTAGCTTCTCTGTCTCTCTGTCTGAAACTGCCTTTAGCTTCTCTCCCTCTCTCTCTGAAACCATCTCTAGCCTATCTCTGTCTCTCTGCAACTTCCTTTAGCTTCTCTGTCTCTCTCGCTGCAATCGCCTTTAGCTTCTCTCTCTCTGCGACCTCCTTTCGCTTCTCACTGACTCTCTGCAACCTCCTTTAGCTTCTCTGACTCTCTGCGACCACCTTTAGCTTCCCTGACTCACTGCAACTGCCATTCGCTTCTCTCTCTCTCTGTGACTGCCTTTAGCTTCTCACTGACTCTCTGCGACCGCCTTTAGCTTCTCTCCCTCTGCGACCGCCTTTAGCAGCTGACTCTCTGCGAACGCCTTTAACTTCTCTCTGTCTCTTTGCGACCGCCTTTAGCTTCTCTCTCTACAACCGCCTTTAGCTTCTCCGACTGTCTGCAGCTGCATTTAGCTTCTCTGACTCTGCGACCTCCATTAGCTTCTCTCTCTCTCTCTCTGCAACCGCCTTTAGCTTCTCTCTGTTTCTCTGCGACCGCCTATAGCTTCTCTATCTCACTGCGACCGCCTTTAGCTTCTCTCCGACTCTCTGCAACTGCATTTAGCTTCTTACTGACTCTCTGCGACCGCCTTTAGCTTCTCTGACTGTCTGCAGCTGCATTTAGCTTCTGACTCTGCAACCTCCATTAGCTTCTCTCTCTCTCTGCAACCGCCTTTAGCTTCTCTCTGTTTCTCTGCGACCGCCTATAGCTTCTCTCTGTCTCATAGCTTCTCTCCGACTCTCTGCAACTGCATTTAGCTTCTTACTGACTCTCTGCGACCGCCTTTAGCTTCTCTCTCTCTGCGACCGCCTTTAGCTTCTCTCTCTCTGCGACCGCCTTTAGCTTCTCTCTCTCTGCGACCGCCTTTAGCTTCTCTCTCTCTGCGACCGCCTTTAGCTTCTCTCTCTCTGCGACCGCCTTTAGCTTCTCTCTCTCTGCGACCGCCTTTAGCTTCTCTCTCTCTGCGACCGCCTTTAGCTTCTCTCTCTCTGCGACCGCCTTTAGCTTCTCTCTCTCTGCGACCGCCTTTAGCTTCTCTCTCTCTGCGACCGCCTTTAGCTTCTCTCTCTCTGCGACCGCCTTTAGCTTCTCTCTCTCTTTGCGACTGACTTTAGCTTCTCTCTCTGCGACTGCCTTTAGCTTCTCTCTCTCTCTGTCTCTCTGCAAACTCCTTTAGCTTCTCTCTCTCTGCAACCGCCTTTAGCTTCTGTCTCTCTGCGACATCCTTTAGCTTCTCACTGACTCTTTGCGGCCGCTTTTAGCTTCTCTGACTATCTGTGACCGCCTTTCGCTTCTATCTGCCACCGCCTTTAGCCTCTCTGTCTCTCTGCAAACTCCTTTAGCTTCTATCTGTCTCTCTGCAACCGCGTTTAGCTTCTCTCTGTCGCTGTGCGACCACCTTTAGTCTCTCTGTCTCTCTACGACTGCCTTTAGCTTCTCTGACTCTCAGCGCTTTTAGCTTCTCTGACGGTCTGCGAACGCCTTTAGCTTCTCTCTCACTACAAACCTCTTTAGCTTCTCTCTCTCTGCGACCGCCTTTAGCTTCTGACTCTCTGCGACTGCATTTAGCTTCTCTGACTCACTGCGACTGCCATTCGCTTCTCTCTCTCTCTCTCTCTCTGTGACTGCCTTTAGCTTCTCACTGACTCTCTGCGACCGCTTTTAGCTTCTCTCTCTCTCTCTACGACCGCCTTTAGCTTCTCTGTCTCTTTGCGACTACCTTTAGCTTCTCTCTGCGACCGCCTTCCGCTTCTCTGACTGTCTGCAATCGCCTTTAGCTTCTCTCTGCAACCGCCTTTAGCCTCTCTCTGCGACTGCCATTAGCTTCTGTCTCTCTGCCACCACCTTTACCCTCTCTCTGTCTCTCTGCGACTGCCATTAGCTTCTCTGACTCACTGCGATTGCCTTCAGCTCCTGACTCTCTGCGACTGCATTTAGCTTCTCTGACTCTTTGCAACCGCCATTAGCTTCTCTGTCTCTCTGCGACCGCCTTTCGCTTCTCTGTCTCTCTGCGACTGCCATTAGCTTCTGTCTCTCTGCCACCGCCTTTACCCTCTCTCTGTCTCTCTGCGACCGCCATTAGCTTTTCTGACTCACTGTGACCGCCTTTAGCTTCTCTCTGACTCTCTGCAACTGCCATTAGCTTTTCTGTGACTCTCTGCGACTGCATTTAGCTTCCCTGACTCTCTGCGATGACCGTTAGCTTCTCTGAGTCTTTGCGACCACCGTTAGCTTCTCTCTGTCTCTCTGCGACCGCCTTTCACTTCTCTCTCTCTCTCTCTGCAACCGCCTTTAGCCTCTCTCTGCAACTGCCATTAGCTTCTCTGACTCACTGTGACCGCCATTAGCTTCTCTCTGACTCTTTGCGACCGCCCGTAGTTTCTCACTCTGCGACCACCTTTAGCTTCTCTCTCTCTCTCTCTATCTGCAACCGCCTTTAGCTTCTCTCTCTCTCTGCGACCACCTTTAGCCTCTCTCTGCAACCGCCTTCAGCTCCTGACTCTCTGCGACTGCATTTAACTTCTCTGACTCTTTGCGACCGCCATTAGCTTCTCTCTGTCTCTCTGCGACCACCTTTCGCTTCTCTCTGTGTCTCTGCGATTGCCTAGAGCTTCTCCCTCTGTAACCTCCTTTCGCTTCTCTGTGTCTCTGCGATTGCCTTTAGCTTCTCTCTCTGTCTCTCTGTAACCTCCTTTCGCTTCTCTCTCTGTCTCTCTGTAACCTCCTTTCGCTTCTCTCTCTGTCTCTCTGTAACCTCCTTTCGCTTCTCTCTCTGTCTCTCTGTAACCTCCTTTAGCTTCTCTCTCTGTCTCTCTGTAACCTCCTTTAGCTTCTCTCTCTGTCTCTCTGTAACCTCCTTTAGCTTCTCTCTCTGTCTCTCTGTAACCTCCTTTAGCTTCTCTCTCTGTCTCTCTGTAACCTCCTTTAGCTTCTCTCTCTGTCTCTCTGTAACCTCCTTTAGCTTCTCTCTCTGTCTCTCTGTAACCTCCTTTAGCTTCTCTCTCTGTCTCTCTGTAACCTCCTTTAGCTTCTCTCTCTGTCTCTCTGTAACCTCCTTTAGCTTCTCTCTCTGTCTCTCTGTAACCTCCTTTAGCTTCTCTCTCTGTCTCTCTGTAACCTCCTTTAGCTTCTCTCTCTGTCTCTCTGTAACCTCCTTTAGCTTCTCTCTCTGTCTCTCTGTAACCTCCTTTAGCTTCTCTCTCTGTCTCTCTGTAACCTCCTTTAGCTTCTCTCTCTGTCTCTCTGTAACCTCCTTTAGCTTCTCTCTCTGTCTCTCTGTAACCTCCTTTAGCTTCTCTCTCTGTCTCTCTGTAACCTCCTTTAGCTTCTCTCTCTGTCTCTCTGTAACCTCCTTTAGCTTCTCTCTCTGTCTCTCTGTAACCTCCTTTAGCTTCTCTCTCTGTCTCTCTGTAACCTCCTTTAGCTTCTCTCTCTGTCTCTCTGTAACCTCCTTTAGCTTCTCTCTCTGTCTCTCTGTAACCTCCTTTAGCTTCTCTCTCTGTCTCTCTGTAACCTCCTTTAGCTTCTCTCTCTGTCTCTCTGTAACCTCCTTTAGCTTCTCTCTCTGTCTCTCTGTAACCTCCTTTAGCTTCTCTCTCTGTCTCTCTGTAACCTCCTTTAGCTTCTCTCTCTGTCTCTCTGTAACCTCCTTTAGCTTCTCTCTCTGTCTCTCTGTAACCTCCTTTAGCTTCTCTCTCTGTCTCTCTGTAACCTCCTTTAGCTTCTCTCTCTGTCTCTCTGCAACCGCCTTTCAGCCTCTCTGACTCTCTGCGACCGCCTTTTGCTTCTCTGTCGCTGTCGCTGTCTCTGTCGCTGTCGCTGTCGCTGTCGCTGTCGCTGTCGCTGTCGCTGTCGCTGTCGCTGTCGCTGTCGCTGTCGCTGTCGCTGTCGCTGTCGCTGTCGCTGTCTCTGTCGCTGTCTCTGTCGCTGTCTCTGTCGCTGTCTCTGTCGCTGTCTCTGTCGCTGTCTCTGTCGCTGTCTCTGTCGCTGTCTCTGTCGGACCGCCTTTAGCTTTTCTGTGACTCTCTGCGACCACCTTTACCTTCTCTGACTCTTGGCGACCACCGTTAGCTTCTCTCTACTCTTTGCTACCGCCTTTAGCTTCTCTCCCTCTCTCTCTCTGCAACCGCCTTTAGCTTCTCTCTCGGAATCTCTGCAAACGCCTTTAGCTTCTCTCTCTGTGACCTCCTTTAGCTTCTCTCTCTCTCTGCGACCGCCATGAGCTTCTCTGACTCTCTGCGACCGACTTTAGCTTCTCCCTCTGTCTCTCTGCGACCGCCTTTAGCTTCTCTGTCTCTCTGCGACTGCCTTTAGCTTCTCTCTCTGCGACTGCCATTCGCTTCTCTCTCTCTCTCTCTCTGCGAACGCCTTTACCTTCTCTCTCTCACGGCAACCTCCTTTAGCTTCTCTCTGCATCTGTCTGCGACCGCCTTTAGCTTCACTCTGACTCTCTGCGGCCGCCTTTAGCTTCTATCTGTCTCGCTGCGACGCCTTCAGCTTCTGTCTCTCTGTGACCACCTTTAGCTTCTGTCTCTCTGCGACCACCTTTAGCTTCTCTGTCTCTCTGCGACCGCCTTTAGCTTCTCCCTCTCTCTGCCTGCGACCGCCTTTAGTTTCTATCTGACTCTCTCTCTCTCTCACTCTGTGTACCTGGGTTTAGTTCTCTCTCTCTCTCTCTCTCTGCACCCGGGTTTAGTTCTCTCTCTCTCTGCACCCGGGTTTAGTTTTCTCTCTCTCTCTCTCTCTCTCGCGCGCGCACGCTCTCCCTCTCTCTCTGTGTACCCGGGTTTAGTTCTCTCTCGTTCTCTCTCTCTCTCTCTCTCTCTCTCTCTCTCTCTCTCTCTGAGTACCCAGGGTTTAGCTCTCTCTCCCTCTGTGTTTGGGTTTAGTTCTCTCTCTGTCTCTCTCTCTCTCTGCGTTCACGGGCTTAGTTCTGTCTCTCTCTCTCTGTCGGTCTCTCTGTCTCTCTCTCTGTGTACCCGGGTTTAGTTCTCTCTCTCTCTCTCTCTCGCTCTCTCTCTCTGTGTACCCGGGTTTAGTTCTCTCTCTCTCTCTCTCTCGCTCTCTCTCTCTGTGTACCCGGGTTTAGTTTTCTCTCTCTTTCTGTAAACTCAGGTTTAGTTCGCTCCGTCTCTCTCTCTCTCTCTCTCTGTGTACCCAGGTTTAGGCCTCTCTCTCTCTCTCTCTCTCTCTGTGAACTCGGGTTTAGTTCTCTCTCTCTCTCTGTGAACTCCGGTTTAGTTCTCTCTCTCTCTGTGAACTCGGGTTTTGTTCTCTCTCTCTCTCTCTCTCTCTCTCTCTCTGTGAACTCGGGTTTAGTTCTCTCTCTCTCTCTCTCTCGCTCTCTCTCTCTGTGTACCCGGGTTTAGTTTTCTCTCTCTTTCTGTAAACTCAGGTTTAGTTCGCTCCGTCTCTCTCTCTCTCTCTCTCTGTGTACCCAGGTTTAGGCCTCTCTCTCTCTCTCTCTCTCTCTGTGAACTCGGGTTTAGTTCTCTCTCTCTCTCTGTGAACTCCGGTTTAGTTCTCTCTCTCTCTGTGAACTCGGGTTTTGTTCTCTCTCTCTCTCTCTCTCTCTGTGAACTCGGGTTTAGTTCTCTCTCTCTCTCCCTGTGAACTCGGGTTTAGTTTTCTCTCTCTCTCTCTCTGTCGGTCTCTCTGTCTCTCTCTCTCTGTGTACCCAGGTTTAGTCCCCTCTCTCTCTGTGAACTCGGGTTTAGTTCTCTCTCTCTCTCTGTGAACTCGGGTTTTGTTCTCTCTCTCTCTCTATACCCGGGTTTAGTTCTCTCTCTCTCTCTCTCTCTCTGTGAACTCGGGTTTAGTTTTCTCTCTCTCTCACTGTGAACTCGGGTTTTGTTCTCTCTCTCTCTCTCTCTCTCTCTGTGTGAACTCGGGTTTAGTTTTCTCTCTCTCTCTGTGAACTCGGGTTTTGTTCTCTCTCTCTCTCTCTCTCTCTCTCTCTATACCCGGGTTTAGTTCTCTCTCTCTCTCTCTCTCTCTGTGAACGCGGGTTTAGTTTTCTCTCTCTCTCACTGTGAACTCGGGTTTTGTTCTCTCTCTCTCTCTCTCTGTGTGAACTCGGGTTTAGTTTTCTCTCTCTCTCTGTGAACTCGGGTTTTGTTCTCTCTCTCTCTCTCTCTCTCTATACCCGGGTTTAGTTCTCTCTCTCTCTCTCTCTCTCTCTCTCTGTGAACTCGGGTTTAGTTTTCTCTCTCTCTCACTGTGAACTCGGGTTTTGTTCTC